>NC_089493.1:199184705-199302205 GCF_036850765.1 Saccopteryx bilineata | reverse complement strand
CACTTCACAGACAAGGGGCCAGGGGTCCCGGCAGGCAGGTGGGGTCTTGGTGCCGTGGCTCAAGACTCAGGTTCCACAGGTCCCAGGCACGTGGGGATCTGGACTCCTCTGCCCAGCCTCTCCCACAGAACTCTGAGCTCTAAACACCTGGGTCCCATGTAAGATTCACATGAACAAAGGGTCCTGAAGTTTAGAAGAAAGAAGGGGGTGGTGGAGGAACGCCAGCCTGGGCTAGGCACCAGCAGGGAGCTTGCAGGAGCGCTGAGCCCTGGGCCCCGTGACCTCGGGCAGGTCCTTCCATTTCAGGAGGTAGCACTCTCCCTGAAGACACCACTGAGGTCCCCTCCCCGTCCTTGTGCCCCACGGCATCTCAGCTTAGTGCTAAGTGGATGCACAGGGACCCACTCATTCACAGCATCAAATTGCCCAGATGAAGGCCTGAGGCAGAAGCAGCAGGTCCGGCAGGACACGCCCTGTGGGTCGGCACACTGTCATTTTGTATCCAAGCACGCGAGAGGCTGTACAGACTCCCGGCACAGCTGTGGCTATTCTTAGCACACAGGGACCCAGAATTAACACAGAGGAAGCGCCGGCTGCCTCAGTGGTTTGGGAACTTCCCTGAATATAACGTTCCAGCCACAAGAATCTCACAGCCAAGAAGAGTTCAGTGTGGACGGTGCCGGGAAACAATGACTTCCGCACCCTCCCACGCCCCCAGCCAGGTGCATCCAGAAGGCAGGAACTGTGTGCCTCTTCTTCTGAAGTCACCGTCTCTTTCAGAGGAAGGACGCCTCAGGGCACCCAGACCACAGGGAAAGACAGAGACAGAACAGGTGAGCAGACAGAGGAGAGAGAGAACACGATGTCTACTGGCACCACCCCGGGAGCCGGGCCGTTCCTGGTGTGTCCACGGTGGGTGCTCAGAGACACTGGCCAAGAGGGGCTCCTCATGTGCAGGGACACCAGGATAAACATGCCTGCGTCGTGACAGACCAGCCACTCCGGTGGGACCAGGAGAGGCCACAGGCTGACACCTTGTCCCTCCTTCCTGTCACGATGCTTCCGAGACCGGCAGCCCGGGACAGGACGCCTCTTCCAGGTTCACACCTGACTGAGCTCACCAGGCCGGTTCCCGGACTTTCCCTGAGACACCGCCCCCCAAACCACAGCTGTTCCCTGGAAATGCACCACCCAGGCTGGTCTTCAGGAGACAACCGAGCCCCAGAAGGCAGGTGGGAGCAAGCACAAACAGGTCCAGCCCCTGGGAGGGCTAGTGGGGAAGAGGCCTCGGTCTCCTGGCAACATGCTCACCTGGTCACCTCCCTCCTTGTGGGCAGGGACACCTGGATCCCAGGCCCCAGAGAAGCTGGCTCTGAGCAAGGACATCAGGAGGGCTGGCCCGGGGGCTTCCCTGAGCAGCACCCCCTCCCTGCCAGGCTCTCCTGGACCACCCGACCTGCTCCTGGTCACCTGGGTGAGCCCAGGCAGCCGAGGGGTGCAGCTTCCCCAGGGAAGAGTGATTGGCCCTCAGCAGCCTCTGCCCCATGATGGGAAGGACATGATGGGAAGGAGGGAACAGGAGCTCTGGGACCACAGGGACCCCAGCAGCACAGACACCCAGGTCCTTCCCATTCCTTCCCCCTCCCATCCAAGTACTAACCAGGCCCAACCCTGCTTAGCTTCCGAGATCAGACGAGATCGGGCGCGTTCAGGGTGGTATGGCCGTAGACCCTTCTCTCCTCCCTGAGTCAGCGGGCTCCCTGTCCTCACTAAGATGGCCCCACGCCAGTTCAGACACAGCCGGGCACAGGCGGGTTCCGGCCACCCTTCTGCAGAGACCCCCTCGGGGGCTCCCGGCTGCGTCTCTCACCGCAGGACCCCACGTGCCCACTGACACTGGACTCTTGCTGGCCCATGAAGACAGCACGCTGGCTCCCAGGGAGCAGTGTTCCCACCACCCAACACTTGCACTCAAGACCTGTGCTGGAATGCCACCTTGTCACGGGGGGGGGGGGGCTCTGGCCAGTGTGTGAAGCAGCGTCCCCCCCCACACACACACACTCAGCTTTACCCTTCTCTGCTTTATTCCCCCCCCGGGAACCGTCACCATCCAGGGGGTGTGCCAGCTTCACAAGGGCGGTGTCACATCTGTGACGGCCCCTGTGGCCCCCCGTCCTGCAGACGGTGCCTGGAAACCATCGTGTGCAGGACACGCACTGGGCAGGCAGAGGAAGACCCTGCCCTCTCCCTTGGGGAGGGTCATGAGCCGGTCTCCTGTGAGCACCCAAACCAACCCCACTGCCCTCGACAGACCACGGTGGCCTGTACCCGAGAGGGAGCCTGAGCTGACAGGGGCTGAAACACCTGGGGGTCAGTCCCACGTGAGGACGTCTGAGGCCAGCAGTCCAGCCACACAGTGCCCTCTGTGCCCCTGAGACCGGGCTCCCCACGCCTCTCTCCACCTGCTTGGTGATGGCGTTCGTTCTCAAAGTCACCTCATGGTCCAGGATGGCTGCGAGAGCTCTAGCCATTGTGACACGTTCCCGAGAGCTAGGACCAAGTAAGGGAGGCAAAAAGGCTTCCCCAGACACCTGCTGCCTTTAAAGAAACTTCCCAGAATCCCCCCCCCACACACACCCAGCTCCCAGCTCTGCCCACCAAGCTGCTGGAAAAGCCGGGCCTCCCAGCCGGCTCTGGTCCTGGGCCCGGAACTGCCTCTCGCCGGCACCACTTACCATGAGGATGCGGCGGTAGCTGTCGCGGTCGATGCCCCAGAGCTTGAGGTCCGTCTTGGCTTTCACAGTCGCCGCCCTGGGGGTGCCATAGATGAGCGCCAGCTCCCCAAAGCTGCCGCCCTCGCCGATGTTGGTCACCCACTCTCCGTTCACATACACCTGGGGGACAGACGAGAAACATCATGTGATGCTTGGGGTCACACCACAAGGGGCCCTGGAGTTGGGGACAATGTGGCCACCATCTGAGGCCCACGGCCAGTGGGCAGAGCACCGTACTCCCCTGCCCAGGCCTGGCCAAGGCGCCCACCTCCCCCAGCCCTGCTCAACCCATCACTGAGTTCTGACTTCAAAACCCCTAAGGCAAGCGGCCCTCAGTGGTCAATGCCAATGGGACAGGCCAGGGCTGGAAATGGAAGCCGCCCACCTGGGGCCCTGGTGAAAAACAAGACCTGCCTCCTCCCCGGTGGGTCTTCCACCCAATTCCCCACGGACTCTAGAGGGGGGGTCTCTCTGGGCCTCAGTTTTCCTGGCTGCACACGTATGAGCTACACCCGAGGACATCAAAGCGGCACACTCCTGCCCTGAGCGCCTCCAGCCACCCCCAGCCTGTGCCTCTCAGGCCATCCTCCCTACGACGGCAGCCAAGCTCCCGGGCCTGCGGTCAATGGGACCGGCCGGGCCCTGCCCAGAGGGCCCCCAGACAAGATTCCCTTTCAGCCTCATGGCTGGTGCCTGCACAGGGTGCCCACTATGCACTAGCCGCGCAGGTTCTGCATCCGTGCGAGGACAGTGCAGATTGTCAATTATGCAGAGCTTGTTACTACAAACTGGCACAAGGCATGCTTTATCCCCTTCGCGTGTCAATGAGCGTAAAGAACTGTTCCCATCGGAGAGACGGGCGCACGTCGGGGGAGCATGGATTGCGATGAGTCATGGAACCCATTCTTGTCGAAATCAATGACTCATTATCTCGGTCATAACTGGTGCCCAGAATTGGCTAGCTGAGGAAAACGCCATGCAGGTGATGACCCTGTCACCCGTGCAGGAGGGTCGGAGAGAACTGGTCAACCTCAGAGTTTCGAGGGAAATGGAGACAGCTGTGCAAGAAGGGGCTTCCCAGCGGCATGCGTGCATCTTTTCTGAGAGCCCCCCGCCAGCTGAAGGAGCTCTGGAACCCCACCACCCGGGCTGAGCATAGGGATCCCCACCCCTGGTCCCCGCCTCACCGTCACCCCCATGGTGCCCTTTGCCCCAGGAGGGGAGTCGGGCGCACAGGGGGAAGAAATGCCAGCATCCACTCAACAAGGCCCACAAGGAGTCAGAACCCACTGTCCTGTCCTCCCCATAAGCAGCAGTGTGCCCACCTGGTCCAGCTCTTCCATGGAGGAGGGGCATGTGGAGAGAGAACCAGCCGTCCTGGGGTCTCGGGGCGAAGGGATGGCAGAGGGCGTGCTCCAGACCCGCTGCCTCCTTTTCTCACAGGGGAGTGGGTGGTGAGGATGTTTACATTTCCTTTTTTTTTTTAATTCATTTTAGAGAGGAGAGAGAGAGACAGAAAGGGAGGGAGAGAGGAGAGAGAGACAGAGAGAGAAGGTGGGGAGGAGCTGGAAGCATCAACTCCCATATGTGCCTTTCGAACCGGCGACCTCAGCATTCCAGGTCGACGCTTTATCCACTGCGCCACCACAGGTCAGGCTGAGGATGTTTACATTTCTGTCCGATCTCAATATCATGGAGCAGTAATGTGCAAATATTGTATCGAGGTGCACAGATCCTGAGTGTGCAGTTTGGCAAGTTTTTCTGCCGCTCAGATCAAGGTGTGGGGTCTCCAGGAACCCCTGGTGTCCCTGCCAGGGGACAGGCCCTCTAAGGTATCACATGTGTTAAAGAAGGATCACATGGCACATCCTTCCGCTGCCAGCGTGCATCTGTGAGCCACAGGTCCAGCCCACTCATCCTCACGGCTCTGCAGTGGCAACCTGTCCTGGGGTGACGGACTGTGTCTGGCCTTGGGCTGCAACACAGAATGCTGGGGTGAATGCTCCTTATGGGACTCACACGCCACCCTCTCTCGTGGGGAAATGCCTGGGGTGGCTTTGGCTGCATCACAGGGGACGTCACGGTCTCCCTCGTTTCCCCGTGGTTGTCCCAAAGGGGCCCCTGCCAGCACCCATCGCACTGTTCCCACGGAGACCTGGCCGAGTCGTGACAGAGATGCAGCTCAGGGGACATAAGTCTGAGACTGACCAGGAGGCCTGGGGCGGGGGCTTCTCCCCCTCGTACCCAGGGATCCAGAAGCTACCACCCCAAGCAGCAGCCAGGTGGGGACAGGACCCCCATCACCTGCCAGAGAGCACAGGCCCCACGGAACAGAGAAGGCATCTCAGCAGAGCCGCCCATGGTGACTGCGCCCCAACTTGCCCCCCAGACGGGGCGGCTGGTGTCGCGGGGCCGGGCGAGGGGACCTGATGCCTGGGTGTCAACACGGCTGCGAGGACGCCTTCCTCCCCAAAGTCCAAGGGCTCCCGGTGCCCTCTGGGGCGTCAGAGAGAAGCATTGTGCGTGTGCCCGGGGAGCCCACAGAGCACAAAGGGCCGTCTCTCTCTGGACACTGGCCTCTGTCACTGCAGCCAGTGCACAGCGCCGGGTCCACCCCTGCTGGCACGCACAGGGCTCCTTCTTGCTTTGTTTTTTTGTTTTCTCTTCTTTTAAAGGAAAAATGGTGGGAGGCCCCACTGGGCTACATTTACGCTCTCAGCATTGAGTGTGGTTTCTCTGGCTGAACCCAGAGCCCCACCCGGCCACGCTGTGTCCACGCGGTCACTCCTTCCTTCGTGCAGCCATCCCACGCCTGCCGCACTCCCCTGGGAGCCCAGCTTGGGGTCAGCAGTGAAAGGCAGGCGATTCCAGTTCACGGGACGTGCTGACCACCCGAGAGGCTGAAGGCAAATGCTACGAACACACTCATCGTACAGGCGCCAGGAGCCGTGGAGGACGGAGGCAGGGGCTTGGGAGGTCCACAGGAGAGACGGCCACGCACGGAGCTGGGAGGAGAGAGTCGCAGGCAAAGGCCCAGGGACGGGACCGAATTGGGGGGGGGGTCCCGGGAGCCCCACCCCACGGCGGGGAGATGCCGGCAGACTGCAAGGGTGTGATGCTCTTCTAGACGGCCCCTTGTGATGAGTTCATGTCCGTGCCGCCCCCTCCCGCCCCGGTGCTGTGTGAGGACAGCCTGGCGGCCCCTGTGCAGGTGGAAAAAAGAGCTCCAGGTGACTCCGCAGGCCATCTGGGCCAGCAGAACCCATGGAGGTCAGACGCTGGTGACGCGGCCCAGCGACCGGCCCTGTGGCAGGTCATTCTGACGAAGGCTCAGGACGGACCAGCTCGGACTGGACTTAGGATGGAAGCGGAGACAGCGATTGATTGAAACCACATCAACCTGCTTCATAAAACCCCAGAAGTCAGGACACAGGTCGCACGGGACTTCAGACGCAGGGCAGAGGAGAGCATCACCCGCCTGGCCCCTGCCCAGCTGGACCGGCAGCTGGGGAAGCTGCCAGGACAGGCCAGGTGCCCCAGGTGGGGGCCGGACCCGCTGTTCACTCCGTCACCTGCTCCCAACATCGGGCTCCACAGGAAAGAAAATGGGGCTGGACACAAGAAACCAGTCCCCTGAGCCATCCACGTAACCGGGGCAGACACAGCCGTGGCCTCCGTCGCGCCCCAGCTCCTGCTGTGACTGTCGGACTGGGCGAAGACGTCCCTCACAAGAGCCGTGTGCACTTCCTCAGTGGCAAGAAAAGGCTAACGGCCCATTCCTGCTGCCGCCCCAGGCTCCTGCTACCAGAGTGTCTGCACAGGTGAGTCGGCCCCTGGTCCAGGAACGCTGGCTTCCCGGTGTCCACCCGGGAGGGTGTCCCCTGGGCAAGCACCAGTCAAGCCCGTCTGGGAAACCCCGCCTTTCATGCTGCTCTTCCCACCAGGCAAACCCAGAGCCTCCCCTCGATGGTCTTTAGTCCAGAACACCCAGTGGGGGGGGGGGGCTGATCTGTTTGGATACTGCTTGAGGGCTTGAGGGGCCACCTCTAGCCAACAAGACGTCCCCCCCGACAGTCCTGTCTGCACACCTGGGCCACGTGGGACAGCCACATGGGTTCTGTCTCCACAACTCGAGGTGGCAGGCAGCTGGGCAGCCTCCCTCTGAGGGAACCCCAAATCCACTGCAGCTCAGGGTCCCGCACCTGCCCTCCCCATCAACCCCACGCATACATTCCTGGCCCCCTCGAGGTCTGTGGGTAAGACAGGCCTGAAGGCACTGAGATGCTACAGGAAAACTTGACAGCCAGCTCCGGGCCACAGCCACTCGGTTAACTGAAGGGCTAATTAACAGAGGTGCCCTGAGAGCCGGGAAGGTGCAAGACAGGTCCGCACACCACGCTCAGAGCAGCAGCACTGCCCACGGTCACCGACAGGTGGACGCAGCCCCGTGGTCCATCAGCGGATGAGTGGGTAAGCATACTGCGGTCCGTCCAGCGCACAATGGCTCAGCCTTCAAAAGGAAGGCAACTCTGACACACACGACAATGCAGATAAGCCTTGAGGACACTGTGCTCAGTGGCACGAACCAGTCAAGGACAAACACGGTCTGATTCCAGCTCCACGAGGTCCCTGGAGTCCTCAGCCTCACAGACAGGAAGTGGAGGGTGGGCGCCAGGGGCCTGGGGCACAGGGAGGAGGGGTACGCGTTTAACGGGGACAGAGCCTCCGTTTGAGAAGACAGACAGTTCTGGAGATGACAGTGGTGACGACTGCACAACAGTGTGTATGTGCTTCATCCCCCTGAGCTGGCCACTTAAACTCATTAACACAGTAAATTTACAGCGTGTGTTAAATTTACCAATGAAAGAGCAAAGCAGGGCACCAGGCAAGCGCTGTACAGCAAACACCGTGACCCGTGGAGCCAGGCGGCCACGTCCTGGGGTGTCCTGTCCTCGACACTACACAGAGACCCCACTCCCACCTCTGCAGCGGGAATGAGTCTGGGAGTGGGTGAGGCCCCCTCCCCCACAAAGGACAAGGGAGGAAACGGGCCTCAAACAAAACTACTTCCTGGGTCCGAAGGGTTGGCAGCTGAGTGTCCTTTTAAGTAGAAATGCTATGTTCCATGAATAAGACAAATTGGAAGATATTTTTATACTTAGAAAAATGGATTATAGGTCTTGGCAACACTCACACCACGGCAGCCACTCTCGCCGTCTCTGGAAAACCATAATTAAAACCTAACCTGGTGCTTTGGGCATTTTTCATCACCTGGCTGACCCCTAGGGCACCGCTGACTGCTCAGAGGGCAGCGTCCACTCTGCAGAAGGGAGGGGCGCTCAGAATGCCCAAACTCTGCCCGTTTCCAGGCGAGGGTGGGGTCCGTAGAGGGGGTCTTTGGGCACAGGGGGCCACAATGCAGATGCAGGCTCTCCCCTCTGCACCCCCAGCCTAAGGAGACCAGGGTCACTCTAGCCTCACAGCCACCCTGAGCACTCGTCCTCCTCTGTCCCCACGGCCCTGCACCCTGGCCAGGGCACCCCCTGCTCCCTGGAAGGCAGCTGACAGAAACAAGCACACCGAGGACAGTGCCCGAGCCTGGGGAAGCGTGGTCGTGCTGAGACGCCAAGCGTCAGGGGCAAGGGGCCCATTTCAGGTGAACGGCCCAGAACTGCACACCTCCTTGCACCTCAGCCCTGAGGCCGGTCTGTGGGAATCCCCGTGGGCAGGGGAGGGGTCCCCATGGGCCAAGGGCGATGGAGCGAGCACCCTGCCTCTCATACCCACAGGCAACCAGTACGGAGGGCCAGCCTGGGGCCTCCCCCTGTGCATCAGAAGGGCGTCTTCGTGGTGCACATGCCGGGACAAGACCGGTGTGGGGTCTGCCGGGCCGCGTGGTGGGAGGGGACAGACAGGAGGAAATAAAGAGTGAGTTCAGAGGGAGGGAGGGCCACACGGGCCGTGTCCACAGAGGCCCACCAGCCCTGTGCCCGGCACGGTGAGCACAAGTCAAGCTGAGCTCCGTGTGGACTACAGAAACACCAAGGTACAGAGCACCAGGCAGAGGTGACAAGGCCTGAGCTCTGAGGTCCAAGGTGAGGGTAACTGACCCTCCTGCAGTCTGCCCACACGGGCCGAGGGGAACATCTCTGAGCCCCGATATTGGGCCCTTGGGCCCCTTGAAAGAAATGGCAGAGAACTTTGGACGACGACCCCCATCACATCGGGCACTCGGGTTCAATCGGGGTGGTTTCCATGCTCAGAACCACCCTGAGTTTTCAGATACAAGGCGGCGCTCTGAAGATGCTTTTGGGATTTTATTGGAAGATTCCTGCGACTTTGTGAAAATGCAAAAGGGAAGGTCATTTCCGGGGAGGAGGAGCAGGCACCGAGATCGGGACCCATGCAGGCTCCTGTCAGACGAGGGTGGTCGGGCCCTCTGACGTCAGGATGGCCAGAGGGGGAGCGGGCAGAGCTCCGCCTGGACCCGGAGGAGCCACCTGGACCCGGAGGAGCCGCCTGCTGGGCAGGGCCTGAGGGAGGTCACAGCGGGGTTCAGAAAGGAGCAGGACAGGTAGAGATCCCGGAGCAAGAGCTTCACCAGTGAACTTCCTGCCTACTGGCCATCTCCCCCCACCCCAACCGACACTGTGCCCCCGTGCACCTCGGGGCCACGCGAGGACCCTGCACATAGCAGCCACTCCATAAACCTCTGAGCAGAAAACAAGGGCAGGGGCACATGGGGGACACGAGGGCAGAGAGGGCAGTGGAAGGACCTGGACCTGGACCAGGACCCGGACCAGCCCTGCCCTTCGGAGTTTCTGAAGCAGGGCCAGCTCCAGCAGCAGGGCCCAGGTCGATGCCCAGCCCGGCCGCTGGCTGCATCCGTGTCTGCCTTCTCCATTTCCTGGGCTGATGTTGTTTTTAACCCACGGCGAAGCCAGCAGGACCCGGCCCTGCGGGCGGGCGGTCTGAGCCCAGGCTGGGAGCCTCGCTTGCCTTCTGATTTCCCTCCTCCGCGGTCTTCGGTGCCCGCCTCCCCTTTCTCTCTGGTGGGAGACGGAGGCCGGCCCCTGCCCCAGACACTACGGCCTGCCTGGTCCGGGGCCTGAGCTCAGGGTGAACAGAAACCCTGGCTGGCTCCCATCCGAGGGGCCTCGGCCCTCGGGGGAAGTGTGTGACCTCACTGTGCCATCCTCCTGGTGACTCATTTCCTCTGCCACCACCTCCGGAAGCCGAGGGCCGCCTGCCGGTTCCCAGAACACAGCAATGGTGGGCACGGATGGGCTGCCAGAAAGATAAATAAGTCCACATCCCCCAGAATAGTTCAGCTGAACCGGGGGCCAAGTCCTGAAATACCTCGGCCAGGGCAGCATCACCGGGCAGCAGGGGGAGCCAGGGGGGCCGCTCGGAGGGCCCACAGTTTGCAATGAAAGGGGAGGGTGTGGAGGCCGTCAAACGTTGTGCCCAGTGCTGGTGTCTGAGGTCCAGGGCTGACTCAGGGGCCAGCCTCGGATGCAGCGGCCTGTGGGGTCTCTCAGATGTATCCTGACAGTGCACCAGGACCGCGGACCCCGAAAATACAAGAAGGCTCAGTCCCTGTTCCTCAAGCTTCCAGTCTGCATGGGGCCAGCCGTACACAGCCACCAAAGTGCAGGATCAGAAACGGCGTTCTGCGAAGGACGGCTCAGGGCCAGAGAAACCGTGGCCGGAGAGGTGCCCACCAAACACCCAGGCTGACAGACGGTGCACCAGGGAGGCCTGACATGTCGTGGCCGCTCACTGCGGCCGGGTCTGCTCAAACAAGCCAGCACCTGGGACGGCGTGCGAGCTGGTGCCTGGGTACCGCCAGCAAACCCTTACTTAAGACTGCGCGTCGATAGTCTCTGTGATCTTTTCAGTGAAATGAATCAAAATACTAGAAACACGCCTCTCAGAAAGAAGGCTGTCAAGACCTGAGCTCGTATGGGACCCGGAGTTATACAAAGTGCGATAAGTCTTCAAACCTGGACGTGGACCAAGGCGCTACTTTCTAAAACCAGTGAAGAGATACTTACGTCGACTTCTCCTTGGTCGATGACGTAGAAGTTGTCACCTTCATCCCCTGCAACAACAAAAGAGATGCCATGTGCTTAATGCGAAGAACACAGTTGCAACATGCTCTCTTAGCCACCTCTGCGCTGATACTTAAATCACATCGTCGAGCGATACTGGGTCTCCTCTACTTTTTAAAATTTCTTTAAGGAAAGCCCTGGCCAGAGAGCTCAATTGGTTAGAGCATCGTCCCAAAGCACAGAGGTTGCTGGTTTGATCCCTGATCAGGGCACATACGGGAACAGATTGATGTTCCTGTCTCTCTCTCTCTCTCTCTCTCTCTCTCTCTCTCCCTCTTTCCCCCTTCCGCTCTCACTGAAGTCAATAAATAAAGCTTTTTAATTAAAAATAAATTCTCCAGGTAAAAATTCTATCAAGTTAAGGTATACAACACGATGATCTTGTGTGCCTATTCACCGGGAAATCACTTCCGTCAGCTAATGAGCATGTCTTCACCCACACGGTCACCAACATGAGCCTGAATCCCACTCTCCGGGCAAATCCCGGGTCTGGTGCAGACGGGGCCTGAATCCCACTCTCCTGGCAAATCCCGGGACTGGTACAGACGGGGCCTAAATCCCACTGCCCTGGCAAATCCCGGGTCTGGTGCAGACGGGGCCTGAATCCCACTCTCCTGGCAAATCCCGGGTCTGGTGCAGACGGGGCCTGAATCCCATGGTCCTGGCAAATCCCGGATCTGGTGCAGACGGGGCCTGAATCCCACTGCCCTGGCAAATCCCAGGACTGGTACAGACGGGGCCTGAATCCCACTGCCCTGGCAAATCCCAGGACTGGTGCAGACGGGGCCTGAATCCCACTGCCCTGGCAAATCCCGGGTCTGGTACAGACGGGGCCTGAATCCCACGGTCCTGGCAAATCCGGGTCTGGTGCAGGTCATCGGCTTTTTAAAGGGCAAGGTGATCGCGATATGTTGAGTTAGCTTGTTAAGTACGTTGGTCTTAAGTTTCACGAGTGACTTTCCCGAAAGATACACAGTGAGGTTTCTGTATTAATAGTTCTTTAAGGGAACAGCCCGATTTTCTCCAGGCGCTTCCGGCTCAGTGGAGGGAGGAGGGGAACGTACCTTGCTGTATGACGGTCTCCCCGGCGATGTGAGTGACGGGGAACATGGCGTCGAATATGTCACTGAAAAGAAGACACAGAGAGTGTGACACTTGCCCGCGTCCCTCGCCTCCCCTGGAGACGCGGTCTTGTTGAAAGACGGTCAGGCCCACCGGGGAACAAGCCCACGCACCTAAGTTCAAGGAGGAGACACAATCCTCGGAGACCCCGCTCTCCAGAGAACAGCACCCCAGCCCCGGGCAGCCCTGTGGGTCTGCTTCTGCGCCCGGACAGGGTTTGCTGCCCGGGCCTTTACAGAAATGGGACCACACTGTACACCAGGGGTCCCCAAACTACGGCCCGCAGGCCACATGCGGCCCCCTGAGGCTATTTATCCGGCCCTCGCCACACTTCCGGAAGGGGCACCTCTTTCATTGGTGGTCAGTGAGAGGAGCATAGTTCCCATTGAAATACTGGTCAGTTTGTTGATTTAAATTTACTTGTTCTTTATTTTAAATATTGTATTTGTTCCCGTTTTGGTTTTTACTTTAAAATAAGATATGTGCAGTGTGCATAGGGATTTGTTCATAGTTTTGTTTTGTTTTATAGTCCGGCCCTCCAACGGTCTGAGAGACAGGGAACTAGCCCCCTGTGTAAAAAGTTTGGGGACCCTGCTCAAAGGTGTCCTGAGAGGCTGGATGCGGGGATGAGCTGCCCTGTCACACCTCGGCAGCAGGAAGCAGAGTCCGAGCCTGCTGCTCCGCCAGCCGCCAACCTGGCGAGGCGGCGCACGGGGCTGTGCCAGCTGGGCAGCCCGGACGTTGAATTTCCTAAATTCAGCTGCGAAGCTGACGGAGCAGGAGACCCGCGTCCCCAGGCCGGCACACGGGAGAGGTGGGCAGGGCAGGACCCTTTCTGTCCACGGACTGCAGCCAGAACTCGGCATCAGAGGTCAGCGTCTGGATCCCAAAATGCAGTGACCCTCGGAGGCTGCGCCCACCCACAGTGTGCGGTTCCCCAGAAGGAAATGTGAAGCCAGCCAGCCTGGGGGGCCTAACCTTCTGCCCACCTGGTTAATGAAGGGGGGCCCCTGGAAAGCCTCTATGTGCTGGTCAGCCTGAGCCCCCAAAAGGCAAACCAGACCCAGAAAACACAAATAAGTCATTCTTCAAACGGCAGCCATTTTCTCTCGACTTAAGAAAAGCATGTCTGGGCCCTGGCTGGTTGGCTCAGCGGTAGAGCGTCGGCCTGGCGTGCGGGGGACCCGGGTTCGATTCCCGGCCAGGGCACATAGGAGAAGCGTCCATTTGCTTCTCTACCCCCTCCCCTCCTTCCTCTCTGTCTCTCTCTTCCCCTCCCGCAGCCAAGGCTCCACTGGAGCAAAGATGGCCCGGGCGCTAGGGATGGCTCCTTGGCCTCTGCCCCAGGCGCTAGAGTGGCTCTGGTCGCGGCAGAGCGACCCCCCGGAGGGGCAGAGCATCGCCCCCTGGTGGGCAGAGCATCGCCTATGGTGGGCATGCCGGGTGGATCCCGGTCAGGCGCATGCGGGAGTCTGTCTGTCTCTCCCCATTTCCAGCTTCAGAAAAATACAAAAAAAAAAAAAGCATGTCTGCCCTGCCTGGACCCCCACCCAGCCCCTCTCGGGCCCTCACCATGCTCCCCACTCCCACACAGTGTCTCTGGGGTGCCTGCCCAGCCCCTGGGGAGAGGGGAGCAGGGAGAGCCTCACTCTGTGTGCTGGAGGCTGTATCTCTGTTTCCCGGAAAAGCCCGTTCACTCCTGCCTTTCGGCTCACGACTGACCAAGGTCTGGACCAGGCTGTGTCCAGGCGGCGGCCGCAAGTGCTTGGTCGGCTCAGCCCACCCCTCTCTGAGTGGCTGCTCTTCTCTCCGACCTCTACACCCTCTCAAACAAAAACCCCTTCCTCCCTCTTAGCACTTAATGCCATTAAAACGCACTGGCTGCCTCTCCCCATGAAAAGGAAAACAGCTCTGCTCTCCTCGTGCAGTGACCTCTGGGAGGCCCTTCTGAGGGTGCTGCTTGTGGTCTCACGTGCGCTCTGCCCCGCCCCCGCCTCCCGGGTCTACAGACAACCGCTGAGCACAGGGAACTGTGCTGGGCGCTGGGCACACAGAAGGCACGCCCAACCTCCAGCGCCCGGAGCTGGCAAGGGACAAACAGGGAGTCGCTGCCGCCTCCAGGCCCGCGGGACCGAGGGCGGGTGCTGCCAGGACCCCACACCTGTGAGGGCCGCGCTGCCGCTGCCTCCACATCAGACACGCTCAGTGACTGTGCCCGATGTCAGCGGCGAGGAGAGGGGAGGAGAGAGGGGAGGCTGCACCTGTGGTCTGTGTCACAGCCTGTGGTCCCAGGGCTCCAGGGGTGACAAGGTGGGAGAGGACACGTGTCTGGACGAGGTCGGGACAGCCCTGGAGGCCCCTCCCCTGGGACATCCCAGCTCAGACCCCCCCCCTCACCAGGACGCGGAGCCCCCAGGCCCTTCACTCCTTCACAACAACCTCGCGTTCAGCAACCTGCCCACGCCCTTCGCCCATCTGGACAGGGCGGCCGGAACCTCTTTCTTGCCGGTGTGCGGTCTGCCTCGTGGGTTTTACTGGTGGTGAACAATCTTCCTGCACCTGTGGGTTCACTTCTCCATGATGCCCGTCCGCAAGCTGGCATCTGTAATGGAGCCTCCTCTGTGCTCTTCCTGTTTGTGCCGAGTGGGGTTTATGTGGGGAAGGCGCTTCCCTGCCCCACAGGCCAGTCAGCAGACGGTCCCCCAGGTCGCTCTGAGGTCTGAAACCACAGACGCTCACTTCTCTCCGTCCGGAGGCTGGACGTCCAGCCAGGGGGCTGCTAGCAGACGGCCACCTTCTCAGTGTCACACGTGGCCAGGGGACATCTGTAAGGAAACCGATCTCCTCAAGGGGGCCCCGCCCTGGTGACCTCCACTGACCCCTAATCTCAGCCCAAAGCCCACTCTCCCAACCAAATACCATCCCATTGGGGGTAAGGTTTCAACACGTGAACTTTTTCACAAAGCAACTACCTTCTGCTAAACACATAGTCTCCATGTCTGTATCCGGGCCACGAGGGAGGGTACTTGGCTTCATCTTTCCCCAGCCAGCCAACGTCCTCACAACATCTGTCACACTCCAAGGGTTTGATACGGTCTGGACTGTGTGTGACCACACCCCCCCCCCAAAGCAACATTCTCTTATTTCCTATTTCCCAGAGCAACTTGTGAGACTGAGAATGGACAGTTTGTTGAAGTTTGGCCACAACTTCACTCGTAAAACCATCGGGACCAGGGCTTCTCAGGGAGTGAGGGTCCTCGGTCCTGTTTCACCTTCTTAGTGCCCAGGGGTCTTCTCCGCTCGTCTGCTTCTTCACACACCGACGCTGGCACCATTGATAAATTTAGCAGCATTTAAAAATTAAGAATCATAAAAATGCAAATTTGGGGCTTTTATTTGAAAAAAAAAAAAGATCTCACAAGGGGCCCACATTCTCACAAAGCAAGACGTCAGCCCCTGCCCACCCTCCGGAGCATTCCGCACAATGTTTACAGTCCCCGGGGAGCCTCTGCCATGGGCCCTGGTGCCCCTCTGTTTGACACAAGCCCACGCGCCGGGACTCTGGGTGGGGAGCACCGCACAGCCCAGGACGGGAGCACCGCTCCACCTGAGCGTCTGGCCGCGCCCCACCAGAGGCAACAGCTGTGCTCCCAGCAAGCAGCCATCTCCGTCCTCACCACCTGGAGAGACCATGAGGAAGGGACCGATGCCGCTTTGTGGACAGCCGTCTGCCGTGACACGGCTTCCTCAGCCTGGCTCGGGCAGTCAGGAGACCCCAGAAGCAGCGAATGGTTTTCACAGATGGTCAAGCAGAGACTGAGGATGGGCACTGGACACGCCCGGTTAGGCCCCTGCCTCCCACGCTGTAACCGAGCACGGGGCTGGAAACCTCATCACAGCCTCTGCACTGAAGGCTCGGAATGGGGCCTGGGAGCCCAGGAGAAAAACCCCCGCACTGGGGGGGGAGGCAAACGCCCTGGGTTCAGCAGAGGTCGGGGGCGTCACCTCCAAGGACCTCTCTTCCGAGACTTGAGTTCTGAGTCTTTCTCCAAAAACTCCATTCCCGGAGGGAAGGGACCAACCGCCTGTGGTCACAGTGGGCTGCCCGGGAGGAGGCGTTTCGGCAGCCAGGGCTGGGCGGTCGGCTCCGAGTTCGAGCTGGAGAAGCAAAACCAGGACATATGCCAGGGGCCTGAGAAATCCAGCCCGCTGCAGACCTGCCTGCCATTCAGGCCTGCCCACTGGCCAGCTAGACACAGTGGCCAGCATGTCCACTCTCTGGGCTTCAACTCCATGGGTACAAAACAAGGCAGCCTCGCCTGAGCAGCACAGAGGTCTGCAGAGTGCCACATCCTCATCCATCCTTCCCACCTGAACAACCTTGTCCTCACCTTCTCCGAGAAGTCCTCCAGGATTTCTCCCCCATCACCACCAGTCAGGGCGCCTTGGCACCCCACTTGTTTGTGAAACGCTTGAGTTTGCCCCATGTGCCCCTCCTAAGTCTGGACCCCCGAGAGCAGGATCGTTCTGCAGTGTGACCCATGCTAATCTCAGATGGATGAGACATCTGGGAAACCCCCCCACCGACCTCCAGGCCACCGAGCCCAAGAGGCAGGCGTGACCCCGGCCCCCTCCCGCAGCCCCTCGGCAGGCACGTCCAGGGCCAGGCGTGACCCCGGCCCCCTCCCACAGCCCCTCGGCAGGCACGTCCAGGGCCAGGTGTGACCCCGGCCTCCTCCCGTGGCCCCTCGGCGGGCACGTCCAGGGTCAGGAGTGACCCCAACCCCTCCCGCGGCCCCTTGGAGGGCACGTCCAGGGCCAGGTATGACCCCGGCCCCCTCCCATGGCCCCTTGGAGGGCACGTCCAGGGCCAGGCGTGAACCTGGCCCCCTCCTGCGGCCCCTCGGCGGACACGTCCAGGGCCAGGCATGACCCCGGCCCCTCCTGCAGCCCCTCGGCGGGCACGTCCAGGGCCAGGCGTGACCCCAGACCCCTCCCACGGCCCCTCGGCGGGCACATCCAGGGCCAGGCGTGACCCCAGCCCCTCCTGCAGCCCCTCAGCAGGCACGTCCAGGGCCAGGCGTGGAGGACAGCAGGTCCTGGAGGTGCTCCAACCCTTTCTCCCATCGCTTCCCAGGATGGAATGTTTTCTGGCTAAAAGGCACCTTGCTTATTTTAAATGCAGTGGGCCCACGAAGCAATCACAAGATCCAGGCAGCTGGTGTGTCCTAGCCACCAGTACCGCTCCAGCACGTGGGCAGGGGAGCACTGGAGAGCCTCCAGGGCCCCAGGAACGCCTGTGTTTTCTCTCCACAGCTGCTGGGTGGATCGGCGTCTCCTGAGCTTTTCACGGGGCTAGGCACTGCCCTGGTCATGGGGGCAGGTGTACACTTAGGCAGGACCCCTTCGGGGCGGGGGGGGGGGCGGTGCCAGGGGACACAGGGCGTGATCTTCCTGTGAAAGCTGAGAACACAAACCGCCCTGGGCTGGGGCTCCCTGACCTGCTGAGGGTCCTGGCAGGGACGTCCAGGTTGTACACACTTGGGGTGCGTGCACACCCCGTGGGGGGTCTCTGCGGATGCCACTGAGGCCCGCGGCTCCTGCACAGGGAGGAGCTGGGATGTGCTCAGATGCATTTGGTTTTGTTATTAATTTGCTCTGGACCTTTCTCCTGAGACAAAAGCCCTTCCACCCACCCAAGCTCAGACGCTTCTCCCTCCCTCACTGCCGGGACTTGATGTTACAGGCACAGGGTGGGGGCAGGAGCATGCCAAGGCCACTGGGTGTGCACACACCGTCGAAGGCCGCCGCTCTCAGGGCTGGAGGTGCCTGTAGGTCTACGGAGACAGACGGGGATCACCAACCCCAAACTCAGCCACCCACAAGCCTAGGCCGGGTGGGGGCTGGAGGGCGCCCCCCTGCACCCTGACCCCCGTGGATTGTGGGTCCAGGAAGGCTAGTCCTCCCTACTAGGGAAGACGGAAATGCACTGTTTTATGCCCCCTTCTGGTTTTCATGAGACAGTGATGGCTGGTTCCGATATAAGAGCCCCTGCTGGTCACACAGAACGTGGCTGTGGCCAGACACAGGCGGCCACCACCTCTGCTTGTGGTTACAGAGTCCGAGGCCCAGAGAGGGCATCGCAAGCCCAAAACCAGCAGCACCGAGGCCTCACTCCCAACCCCGTGACGGCAGCAGGAGGAGACAGGAACAAGGACAGAGGATGGGACCCTTAGTTTTCTGGGGCTCAACACAATGAAGCCTGAGGCCCATGGGCTGCAGAGCCAGGAGGAGGGTCTAAGTCACAACCCAGTCACGCACCAGCAGGCCAGTGGCTGAGACTCTGTGAAAGGGGCTGTGGCCAGGGAAGTCCACCAGGGGCTGCAGCAGCACCAGCACCGTGGCTACCACATGGCATGTGCTCCACCAACAGCTATGACCCCTGGGACTGCCCTCACCCAAAGCCCACACTCCTCCAATGGGGGTGGTGATCAGGGGCCAACCCTCACTGGTCCTGGGTCCCCTTCACCCCCACCCAGAATGGTCCTTCATCCCAGCCAACTCCCTCCCTCTCCAACTGCTGGACCACAGTGACACCAGGTGGCCAGCATGTCCCGACCAGTGGCTATCGTAAGGACAGCAGAGACTCAGGACGTTCCACCACCACAGTTCACTGGGCAGCACAGCTCTGGGGGTGCGGGGGGGAGCCCCTCTCTCTCTGTCTCGGTCCCTCTCCTCCTGGCACAGGGCAGGCACCACCACACCTCGCTCCCTCCTGTCTGGAGCAACTCCGGCCGACAGCCGGGTCCACCATGGGAAGACATGGGCAGAGTGTGGGGGCAGACAGGCCCTGCATCCTCCTGCCAAATCTTGAGCTTGTCACTGGAGGGACAGGGCAGGTCCTGTGTCCTTTGAGGGGGCTGGGGTCAGGCAGCAGGACAGGTCGGAATAACTCGGGTGGAGCAGGTGGATCCGGAACTAGGACACTTGTGGTCACACTCAGCTCTGTTGCCCACAGGCTGTGCGGCCTCAGCCCAGCTGCCCACCCCTCCCCTGGTCAGCTCCACCTGCAAACTGAAGCTGCGACTCCACTCCCGACGTTGCTGTGAGGGCTGAGAATGCACACGTTTGGTCCGAGGGCCGGGAACATTGCCGCATTCGCTGCTGGAACCCCTGCCCCAGAAACACTAGAAGATACATTTTACCCAAAGAAAGACAAGCTTTGTCCTCTGAGAACCGCAAGGCACCACTAAGAGAAACAAAGGCCCTACATAAACGGGGAGACCTTCCAGTTCATGACTTCGTAGTGACAAGATGCCCGTTCTAGATCGAGTTGAGCCATAAGCTCATTGCAGGCTTTTCAAGCAGAAAATGATCTAAAATTCATAGAGACACAGAGAGACCCCTCTCAGTAGCTAAGACAATTTTTTAAAAGAAGAGCAAAGTGATTTCAAAACTAACCGTAAAGCCGCAGTCACGGTGACAGTGTGCTTTGGTGCGGTGACAGGCGTACGCAGCAAGGGCGCAGCCCTGGGAAACCAGGCACACCCTCCATGTAGGGTCATGGACCGTCAACGCAGGGCCAGAGCTATTCGATGGGGAAGAACTGTCTTTCCATAACCGGTGTTAGGGCAACTGGCCACGCACATAAGGAAAATAAACTTGGAGCCTTACCTCACAACATATACAAAATGTGACTCAAAACGGATCGCAGAATTCAATGGAAACGCTTCAACTACAAGAATTTTTAAAAGACATGCAGGAGACAGTTCATCAATGTGGGTTAGGCAAAATGTTCTTAGATATATAACAACCAAGGCACAAACCCAAAGCATTGATACATCGGGCCTTCGTCTAACTTTAATATTAGGACTTTGAAAGACACCACTAACAAATCGGAAAGGCCGAACACTGGCTCAGACAACCATCTGCAAACCTTATCTATCAGATAAATATCCAGAATATACAAAGAGCTCTCCAAACCCCACGCGCAGAAGACCAAGAACTCAAAAACAGCAAGCAAGCCTGACCTGTGGTGGCGCAGTGGATAAAGCGTCGACCTGGAAATGCTGAGGTCGCCAGTTCAAAACCCTGGGCTTGCCTGGTCAAGGCACATGTGGGAGTTGATGCTTCCTGCTCCTCCCCCCTTCTCTCTCTCTCTCTCTCTCTCCTCTCTAAAATGAATAAATAAAATAAAAATTAAAAAGAAAAGCTACATATTAAAAAAAAAACAGCAAGCAAAATGTCTGAGCACACAGTTTGCGGGGAAAAGTCGTCCAAACGGCTAAGAAAGCCCAGGAAGCGATGTCTGCTGTCGCGAGTCAGAAGGGAACTGTAAATCAAAGCCACATCCAGACAAAGATCAGGGTCAAAGGCACCCAGCTCCTGTTAGACATAAAGTTAGCTGACGACCCAGAAGTCCCACCGTTAAGAATCGACCCCAAGGGAAAGGGGAGTGTGTCCCACAGGACATGCACAGAACATCACAGCGCACGGAACCACATGCTTCCCCGGAGGTGAGAACAGAGGACGCATGCTCCGCCCAATCAGACCAAGGACTACGTGTCTCCAGTCAAGAAGAAGAAAGCATTTTCTTACCATAAAGATAAGTGGTAAGTTACTGGGGCGGGTGGACAGGGAGGGGAGGAGTGCCCCGTGGCGTCAAAGGGTTAAAGAGCTCCATCCGGGAGGCCTGCGAATTCGGGATTGGCAGCTGCAGGCCTAGGCTGGCCTCCCCCCCACCCCCCACCCCTCCACAGCTGTTCCTGGGTGTCAAAGCGCATCTTTGTTTCTGACTCTTAGCAACTGTTGCTTTTTCTGCAGGACAAGCGTGCACCAGCTGTCCCCCCTCACAAGATGCAGCCCAGGGGAGGCCGGACCTTCAGCCAGATCCAGAACAGGGAGAAAACACAAACTGTCCAGCTGGGAAGGTCTCTGTTCCCGCATCTGGGCCTCCTCACGCTGCCTGGACAGAACCACGCCCACCCCACGCCCACACGCTAGCCGTAGCACCACAAAGGGGCTGTGCAGAAGGAAATGCGAACGGACAGGCAGGACCCGGTTCGGAGGCAGCCCTGCAGCTGCCCTGACCCAGAGGTGCAACTTCCCCATGAAATGGCCGAGCGAGGGGGCGGGGAGGGCGAGGGGCAGACGCGGCACAGCCCACACTGCGGAGCCGGCGGCAGGCAGAGCCACCTTTCCAACACATCTTTCAAAACATGAGGCCAGTCCCTGTGACCCCAGTGCGCAGACATCTGTGAAAGGAGTAAGGCAGGGCTCTGGACTTGAAACTGTCCAGGAAGAATGCACCAGAAACTGTCCACATGGAGAACACACCAGGGACCCTTCTCATTTCTTCCCTGTGCCTTCATGTTAAAAAAAAAAAAAAAAAAAAAAAAAAAAAGACTCCCCACTGAGATTTTGACCCTGGCACAAATTCAGCTCACCATCATCCGTTTGCTCTACCAACCACACCTCAGCTTCCAGCACACGTCAGCAGGTCTTCTCGCACCTGTTTCCTCCCCATGCTGTTCCCTCTGCTTATCCATGCTGTTCCCTCTGCTTGACCATGCTGTTCCTTTCACTTCTCCATGCTGTTCCCTCCACTTGTCCATGCTGTTCCTTTCACTTCTCCATGCTGTTCCCTCCACTTGTTCATGCTGTTCCTTTCACTTCTCCATGCTGTTCCCTCCACTTGACCATACTGTTCCTTTCACTTCTCCATGCTGTTCCCTCCACTTGTCCATGCTGTTCCTTTCACTTCTCCATGCTGTTCCCTCCGCTTGACCATGCTGTTCCTTTCACTTCTCCATGCTGTTCCCTCCACTTGTCCATGTTGTTCCCTCCACTCCCCATGTTGTTCCCTCTGCTTGAATGCTCTTCCCCCTCTTCTGCCCATCCTGACGACCTGGCTCGGAGGTCACTGGTTCTGGTAAGGGAGCCCCCAATCCTGAGGGAGAATGGGCCCTTTCTTTCCCTGTGATCTCACAGCATCTAACAGACACCTAGGGGACAACCCGTGCCCCAGGAAAGGACAGTTTATTTCTTAAATACTGGTCACCACTGGGAAGGACCCTGGAACAGGAGGGAACAGCTGTGTCCCGGGGGGCTACACAGACACTCACAGCACAGAGCTTCAACCAAGGTTCACATTCTGGTTTGGTCACTACCTGTGGGACCCAGGGCAAGTGACTTCAGCCTTCCCCTGGAACGTGGGTGACCTTATCACTGACCCCACGCGGTGGCCATGAGTGTCGAGAGAGACCCACAGCTCAGCCACGTGGCTGGCGTGCAGCAGAGCGCAACAGCTGTCTCACTCCCAGGGAGCGTGAGGCACACAGGACCTCGTCTCAGCAAGACTGGCCTCTGCCCCAAGGAGCTGTGTGACCGTGGGCCAGTCGCCTGCCTTCTCCGAGCCTCGGCCTCTCCCCGTCTCTGACAAGACGCCGGGTGGACCATGGAGATGGGGATGAGTTTCGGTGATAATGAGCCTCCTCCAGGGCCACCTCCCTTTCCCCCTGGTCTCTTCTGACAGTCTCCCTGACCCCCAGCCAACTGGTGAATTCCTCATATCCCAGCTGGGAGGCAAGTGGGCTATTTTTAGTGACCAAGGCTCCAGAATGGAGCCAAGCCAGGACTCGAGGCGTCCGTCAGGTCTGAAAGCCAAGGGGTCCTTCCTTCCCGGGACCCGTCACCACCGTGGGAAGAGGAGGTGCAAGAGGCCAGCTCACCCGATGCCAGGGGGCACCTTGCCTAGCGTCCCTCCAGGACCCTGGTCCCTGGAGATATTCTCCTTTCTAAAGAAATGGCCCCACTTCCCGCCCCTAAGCAACAGGGCAGTTGGACCACACACCCCTTCTCTGGGCCTCGGTGTTCCCATCTAGATGGTGAGTGTTGGAAGCAGGGAACCTTTGAGCATCTCAGGTGATGTGAAGAGAGGAACAGGTTGTGTGTGAGACGTGGGGGGTGCTGAGGTCTAGCACCCTGGAGACTGCACCCCACCAAACGCTACAGCTAAACCACGGCCTCGGGCACGATCCCCTGCAGGTGCCAGCCCCACGGTGGGGAGCCCAGGGCTCTCTCTCCTCCTGCTTCCACGGTCAGAGGGGCTGGGCCCATGCTGTGCACCTCAGCGAGGCAAGTCCCGGCCTCCCTCTCAAACAAAGACTCCACCGAGAAGCAAACTGCAGCTCAGTCCTTCTCGTAGATACAGGGGTCCCCAAACTTTTTACACAGGGGGCCAGTTCACTGTCCCTCAGACCGCTGGAGGGCCGCCACATACAGTGCTCCTCTCACTGACCACCAGTGAAAGAGGTGCCCCTTCCAGAAGTGCGGCAGAGGGCTGGATAAATGGCCTTAGGGGGCTGCATGCGGCCCGCGGGCCGTAGTTTGGGGACGCCTGTAAGAACCACAGAACTTTTGATTAACTGGGAAACTCTGGGCAGGTAGAAACTTATTCTTCTCTTTAAGAGGTGTGGCCTTCCCCTCGCCCAGGGATGAGCAAGGTCATGCATCGCCGCGGGGAGGGAGCTCAGCCCAGCGCAGCCTCGTCCCAACGGGGTTCAGTCCCAGCTTCTTCCAGGCCCAGCCGGGTGGCCTTGGGCAGCCCGCTTCACTTGCTCGGCCTCAGCTGCCCGAGGGCACCTGGCCGTCACCGGCCTGCACTGTTCTCACAAGGTGGTGTACAGGAGGCGGAGACCGGCTCAGAACACGCCACCTGCACGCTACAAGCCGCAGACCGCGACCCCAGCCTTCCACCGAAAGCGGCGTCTGATCTGCTGGGCTCATGTGGCCCACGGTTCGCTGACCTCACGGCCTCTGCCCAGAGGAAGCCTGGCTGTGTGCAAAATGAAAATCAAATTCTTTGCATGTTCAAGCCATGAAGGATCTCTTCGGAGGAGGCCACGCATTTTCCAAAATGCTCCTTTTGTTTTCTAGTCCTGCCTGAAAGGGAAGCAGAGGGTCCCAAAGCCACAGCCGAGCGAGGGGGGGGGGCAGGGCCACGGGGAAGCGGAGATGCCCCGGGCCCTCGGGCTGCGTGCGAGTGCTGCAGGCTGGCGTGTTTTTCCCATCACCTGCGAACTCAAGCCGGTTTGTGGAAAAATAGACCGCAGAGATCTGCGGGTGGGAGGAAGAGTGAGCGACAGATAACAGGAGACAGCTCCAGCCAGAGGCCCGTTTTAATTAGAGCTGCAGGGAGCGGGCGAGGCTGCCAGGCAGGCCGCCGCAGGGTGAGATGCCCGCCCCGCCTGCCCGCCTGCCGTCTGGCGGCCCAGGTAATGAGGGCCCCAAGGAGGGCCCAACGCACAGTGCCGCCGCCCGGACCGCCCACACCACACACAGCACCCCCTAATCACCACACTCCCCAGCTCCCAGGGGCACGTGGTGCTCATCCCCAGGGCCGTGGTCGGAGCAAGCCCGGAAGGGACCTCAGTGAACCCCAGGGCTCCCGTCTTCCTCCACCAGGCCTAGAATGCACCCTCGGGACCAGGTCAGATTCACAGCACCTCTCAGGGCTCTGGAGCACCCGTGGGCCACCTCTTGTGGCCCCTGACCAGAGAGTGACTGCCCCAGCACCCCCAGGAAGGACACAGATCTGCCTTGTTCCGTAGCTGACCTAGCAAGGGGGCTGCACCTGCTACTGAGCCCCCTCCCTCCAGACTCTCACCTGGAGTAACTCAGCTCAGCAGAGGGGCTGGAAAGCTGATGTGAGGACACTCGCTCCAGCCCCCACTGGGACACGTGCTGCCTGGTTGGGAAGAAGGGGCGAGGGGCCTCCCCTGCCCTAGACACCCTCTTCAATACCCTGAGGCGGGGGGACCAGCTGGCCTCCCAGAGTCCCTCCCGCTGTGCCCTGACCCCAGAGCAGCCCGTTTACCCCCCCACAGGTCCAGGATGAAGCAGAGAATGACACTGCGAAGTGGCCTCCGGACCACACAAGACCCTTCCTCAGACTAAGCCCTGAGGCTTGGCTGCTGGGTGCATGTGAGGGTCTGGGCCAGCATTGAGGGGCGAAGCCCACTGCTAGTGACCACTCAACACAGCCAGAGGGCCTCCAGAAAGATGATGATGATGACTACGATGGAGATGGTGATGATGATGGTGGTGATGGTGATGAAGATGATGATGGTGATGAAGGTGATGAAGGTGATGATGGTGGTGATGGTGATGAAGATGATGATGGTGGTGATGGTGATGAAGATGATGATGGTGATGAAGATGATGATGGTGGTGATGGTGATGAAGGTGATGATGGTGATGATGGTGATGAAGGTGATGATGGTGGTGATGGTGATGAAGGTGATGATGGTGGTGATGGTGATGACAATAATGGTGGTGATGATGGTGACGATATACCTATGGACATTACTGCCTCCCATCCTCAGAGCAACCCTCAAAGTAGATTCCATTACTCTCATTTGACACGTGAAGGAATAAAGGCCCAGAGAATACCGTTACACAGCTTGTAAGTTACATCACAAAACTGGCTCCTTCCACAAGACATTGTAACACACCTTGAACTCTGCGGTGTGAGTGTGCGTGAGTGTGCACATGCCTCTGTCTGTCTAAGGCTGGCCCGGCCCGACCCTCTGCGTGCAGGGTTCTCCTGGCCCTCTCCCTCCACGGCCCAGCGCCAGGTACCTGCAGGCTCAGGTTGCCCGAGACACCAGGGACCCTGCACACCCAGAACAAAGCCTGCCTTACACACTCCCTGGCCCCCTCCTCTCCCAGGTGCACACAGTCCACCGTCACGGGGACGGAAGGCTGGGTTGGAGACTCCTGTTGGAACCCTGGCTTTGCTATGACAAACCGGTGTCACTTTGAACCAGGGACAACCTTTTTTTATTTACAAGGGGAAACAAAGGCTCTGCACCCCCATCACAGACCCAGAGAAAGCCTGTGATAAATGCCAACCAGAGGGTGGCTGCCCTCCAGGCGGACGCACGGCTGCTGGGGGACTGGTGCCTCCCCGGAGGGCGGCATTGCCTTCTCTTAACAGAAGGGGCTGGAACGCAATCCTCACGTTCTCTCTATGCTCAGGTAGCTCTCCACAAAATAAAAGCAGCGTGAAGGGACGGTGCTGTCACAAACTGGTAAGAGCAAGACCACCAGCCGGCGACAGCAGGTCACTTCGTCTTAAACCTGAATTCGGAAGGAAGGGTCACTGAGCAGTAGAGGTCATCACCCCACACATGGGTTTATTTGCTCAGGAACGTCCCGGTGTGGACACGGAAGGGGCAGCCGGTGGCCTCTCCTTCACAGCGGGCCAGACGCCCTGCGAACTTGGAGAGAATGGTGCTGCCTCCCCCCCCCCCCACCTGCGGCCATGCCCGACCACGGACCACGCCGCTAAGCCCAGCGTCTAGAACGCTGGGAAAAAGCAACCCATTTAGAGGCCGCCCCAGGGAAACGTCATACAAAAGGTCGAGAGACAGTCCCCTGCCCACTCCCTCTGGAGCCCGTTTCCTGAACGGTCAGCCTGCTCCTTTGGGGCCTGTGGCCAAAAAAAAAAGAAAAAAAAAGCCTGTCAGATGTCCCGATGGAAAGTGGATTTTCCTCCAGGGAAAACAAAAGACCTCTAACACAGTCACACGCAGGAGATCTTTCTTTCCAAGCCAGCCTCAGAGAGAGGGGTTTACCCAACCATCTGCTTCCTCTACTTTTCATCCACCTGGATCTCTGAGCCAATGAGGGCCTGCGGTTCTGGAAACTTGGGGCCAAGGGTCCAGGACCCCAGCACAGACCTTCCTGCACACGCAGCTGGGATGCCCGGAAACACGATTTAAATCAAATTGCACTTGGGCCAGGCTGGCCCTGAACGAAGAATTTTACCGAATCAGCTAGTGCTTGGGGCTGGGAAGAGGCCACAGAGGGTGCGGGGAGTTTGCCTGAAACACCTGGAAGGGGACAGCGGGCTTCATGGAGAAGGAAGGCTCGAAGTTCAGAGGGGCCAAACAAGGAGCTGGGCCTGGCGTCTCCTCAAAGTTACGCATGGAGTGACCATCGGGCCCAGCAGCGCCCTACTGCACCCACAAGACTCACACGCCCACAGCTGCAGATTCAAGTGACCAGAAGGTGCTAACAGCCCTGGTGTCCACCAACCGATGAACAGATGGACACACTGGGTCCGGCCACGTCACGGAGCATTGCTCACCCTTACAAAAGGAAGGGAATTCTGACACGTGCCTGGATGGACCTTGAAACTGTTACACTGAGAGACACCAGATCATACATTACACGGTGCCACTTACATGAAGAAGCCAGAGCAGGCAAGCCCAGGGAAACAGAAACGGGTGACAGTCCACGCCGAGGGCACCTCCTCCCAAGAGCTGGCACCGCAGGGTGAGGCTATGGGTCTGGCTAAACCCAGCCGAGGGCAGTCCCTGCCCCGTCCCCGAGGGCTAGACTCTGGGTGAAGACTGGATGTGGAGCAGCTGGCCTCAGCCTGAAGGTCGAGGGAGTGAGCTCACCGCAGGGTAAGCAAGCCCAGGACAGTCTCCAGACCGCTGGCCCCTGAGTCTGGGCCCCGGCCACCTGGTGTGTTTTGAACCATGTGAATGCAGCAACTATTCAAAAACCAGATGTAAATGACATTTTAGACTGCTGGTTACAGTCAGGTTGGAATAGACACAACCTGGCATCATCTGGGTCCCCCTGGCAACCAAGGACACCTGCCAGGTGAACACCTAGTTATGAGAACAGAAGCAAAGGAAGTTCACTGGCCCACAGTCCTGGCAGGACCAGCAGGTGGAGACCGAGCTGTGGAGGGGCCCGGGGGCCTTGCCCGTGGCCACATCGCTCCCGCTCTGCCTCTGGCCACACGGCTCCTGTCCTGTCCGATGCCCCCGCCTGCTCCTCACAAGTCCACACCTGCACGGCCCTCTGTGCCGTGTAAGGTGACACTCCCAGTTCCTAAGGTTAGGTCATGGTCATCGCTAGGGGTCAGGACCCTGTCCACGATGGGTGCTCACTAGCTGTCCCCGTGGGACCCCTGGGTGGTCCTGGATGACAAGTATTTTTAATTCTAAGCCCAAACCTTTCCCTCTGAGCAGAAGCGTCCAGGCCACTGGGCTGCTCAGAAACTTCAGAAAACCTGCTCAACTAGGAAAGTGTGAGGTCTTATCAGTAATGTAAGAAATGACACCATCTTCTCTCAAGCCTAACATGGTAACACGCAGGGTGCTGGGGGTGCGGGGAACCCTCAGGTGAGTGCGGGCATAGTGACACAGTGTGGGCACACAGATCCAGGCGCACAGGGAGCACCAGCCAGCCACGGGAGAGAAGCGAGGCAGGCTGACCCGCAGGCGGGCAATGCAGGGTGGGCCCAGATGGGAAACTGGCCACCCCACCTGTCCTGCCCATATGCTCCCACACGGTGGACACTTCAGACACAGCCTGGAGCACAAGGGCTCGACCCGGCTCCACCTGGGAGCAACCATCATCCCCACACAACTCGGACAGACCTCCTAGGTCATCTCAGACCTCTGCCGATCACACAGGAGGGCACGTGAAAACACTCTTTTTTTTTCATATATCTGTATATTGTTCAATATTGCATAGGACCAATATCAAAATGTGCTCAGTTAATCTAATGAAGAATTAGAATTTGCCAAAAATAAAAAAGAGAAAGAACTTTTGAAATGTCATACAGCCCTAGGTCCACACCGAGGAATTTACCTTAAAACCACAGGCACTCAGAGAGGAGTGGACAGGGATGGTCAGGTCGTCACCTCGCTGTTCATCGTAAACTACGCCCAGTGACTCAGCACCTCCAGAGAAATGACATCGACAGCCTCCGCAACAGCGTCACTAACAGAGACATCCACACCCGGCAGGTGCGACGGAACCACGTACAACGTAATTCCATTTGCGACAACAGAGTTAGTGAGTAAAACAAGCCCTTAGCGGTTTCCCTGAAATATTCCCAATGGCGCTCTCTCTGCGAGTCAGGTGATGGGGGACATTTTTGCTTTCTGTTTTACCAAAACTTTCCAGTTTTTCTAGTTACTGACATGGTCACAGTCCCCCAGCAGAGCCTCCGAGCTGCTCCACAGCTCACTGGCCCCCCACCCACTCCCGAGGCCCCCCACCCACTCCCGAGGCCCCCCCAGGCCGTGTGACTGTCACCTCCAAGCCGCCCGGCGGCTCACTGGCCCCCCAGCCACTCCTGAGGCCCCCCACCCACTCCCGAGGCCCCCCACCCACTCCCCAGGCCCCCCACCCACTCCCGAGGCCCCCCACCCACTCCCCAGGCCCCCCACCCACTCCCCAAGCCCCACCCACTCCCGAGGCCCACCCACCCACTCCCGAGGCCCCACCCACTCCCGAGGCCCCCCCAGGCCGTGTGACTGTCACCTCTGGGCTGTCACCCTTCCTTAGGGCCCCTGTCTCCTCAGACAGGTGGGAGCAGCTGGACAAGCATTCCGGCCCCGTCTTCCGATGGGCAGGGACTCAGGGCAGACTTGGGGTCCCCGCAAGGGGAGGACTCTGGACAATTAGCCCACAGGGATCCGGACCTCCCAAGACAAGTTTGTGAGTGGAAACTTCAGGTAACAACCCAGAATTTGAGGAGGGCAGCCCAGGTGCTCACAGTATGTCATTTTTGGAAGCCGCCTCGACTCTGACACACGTCCCCTCCCCTCCAGACAGGGGTGACCGTGGTTGACAGCCCATGACCAGCACGGCCCCGGGAAGGGCTGTCGGACCTGCCCCCCGCCCCCCGCCCCCTTCCTGGGTCCTACCTCCTCTCGTTGTCGTCCAGGTGAGCAAACAGCACGTTCTTGGAGATGGCTTTGGCCAGCGCCGTCATGGTCTTGTAGTCCTTGGGGATGACCTGCGGGAAGCCACACAGTCAGGCTGTGGGCACCAGGGCCCCTGCTTGTCCCTGAGGAATTCTGACGTGGTCACAAATCACACTGTTCCACCTTCAAGCGGTTGTTATCGGGTGATGGTAAAGACCAACAACTTGCAGTATGATGGGCGTCACAATATTTTTTTAACTTAAAAGATAAAAGAGAAAGAATAGAAAAAACCTGGGGCGACCCGAGGTGGCTTCAGCGCCATCGAGAAGCCTGGTCTTGGTGGACCAGCTCCAGTGGGCTCTAAGCCTCCCAGGAGATGGCAGAGGAGCTCCAGTCCCTGGTGCTACTGCTACATCTGTGCTGAGTTCTTTATTTTGCTGTTTTTTAAGGCAACAAACACTTATTTAAAGATTTGAAAATGGCCCTGGCCAGTTGGCTCAGTGGTAGAGCTTCAGCCTGGCATGCAGGAGTCCCGGGTTCGATTCCCGGCCAGGGCACACAGGAGAAGCACCCATTTGCTTCCCCACCCCTCCCCCCCTCCTTCCTCTCTGTCTCTCTCTTCCCCTCCCGCAGCCGAGGCTCCATTGGAGCAAAGATGGCCCGGGCGCTGAGGATGGCTCCATGGCCTCTGCCCCAGGCACTAGAGTGGCTCTGGATGCAACAGAGCAACACCCCAGATGGGCAGAGCATCACCCCCTGGTGGGCGTGCCGGGTGGATCCCAGTCGGGCGCATGCGGGAGTCTGTCTGACTGCCTCCCCATTTCCAACTTCAGAAAAATACAAAAAAAAAAAGATTTGAAAACTGTAAAAAGAGACAACCTGAGCCGTGCTTGGGGCCACGCTGACCACACCCTTCTGGAGGAGGAGAAGGGGATGGAGGGTGGGTGTTGGGCTGTGTACAGCCAGGGAGGGATCTGGGTCTCTGATGCTTGCCAAACCGTCAAGCACCGAGATGAGGGAAAGGCCAGGCTCCTCACAGCCCCTGCCCGGTGGATGCGCCCAGCCCAGCGTCCAAAGGGCCACTCACTGAGTGATGACAGGATCTTGCATCTCAAATTGCGGCCCCCTCCACCCACAACCCACGACCCCATGTCCCTCCCGTCCCTTCCCTGAGCCTGGCGGGACCACAGAGCCACCACAGGTGTGCGGAGACCCCATACGAGAGCCCAGGGCACACGGTTGCCGGCTCGGCTGCCAGCGGCAGTGACCATGACAACAGGCTGCCCACCCAGGCCCCAGCACCCACCTTCCGGACATAGGACACGGCATCCTCCTCCGTGTACACCTCGGCGCTCACGCCCCCACGGCGGCAGCGGGCTGTCACCACGGGGTTCGGCAGCGTCGGGGACACCTCCTCGTCGTGCGAGTCAGACTGGGAGGCTGACTTCTGAGCCAAGATCTGTCTGTTCTCTTCTTCCTGCCGGGGGAGACAGGGAGAGGACGTGAGACACGGGGCAGCCTCGGCCAAACCTCTGGAACTATCTGCCCAGGTGAGCCAGGAGCCAGAGGAGTGGAGGGCGGGGTGGGAGGCAGAGAGCGGAAAGGAGAACGCAGGGTTGCCTCCACCTCACTGCCCATCCACCAAGCAGGTCCCTGTTGAACTCCTACACGTGCTTCAAGGCCCATTTCAATGTCGCCTCCAGCAGAAAGCCTTCCTATCAGCTCCCCCTTCCGCTCCTACCACCTGCAAAGCATTTCTGTTCACATTTGTTGGGAGTTGCTCCCCCACGCAAGGGGCAGCAGTACCCCAAGCACGGATGAAAACAATGAAGGGCCTGACCTGTGGTGGCACAGTGGATAAAACGTCGACCTGGAAATGCTGAGGTCGCCGGTTCGAAACCCTGGGCTTGCCTGGTCAAGTCACATATGGGAATTGATGCTTCCAGCTCCTCCCCCCTTCTCTCTCTCTCTGTCTCTCTCTCTCCCTCTCTCTGTCCTCTCTAAAAATGAATAAATAAATTAAAAAAAAATTAAAAAACAAAAACAATGAAGGAATGCACAGACGAAGAAATAGATGAACTAACGGAGTCACGGCGGGCTGGAATCCATCCCCCATTGTATAAATGCCATGAGCACGGACCACACTCAGCTACTGGGTGTCAGAGCTCAGGCTGACGCTGCAGGGGCCACCGGGCAGGGGGACAGCGGGCTGACCCCACGCACCGCAGCCGCTACAGAGCATGCGCTGTGACACGTGCTCACGGCGGAAGGCGTGGGTGCAGCCAGAGGTTTCCAGCGGGACAGGCAGGACGCCCTGAGAGGGTCCGCAGCTGAAGGGACCGTGATCGGACAAAGCCGCCCGTCAGCGGCTCCCGGAACCCAGGAGGTCCAACGAGCAGCTCGGAAGTCCACAGACAAGGCCACTGACAAACGCAGCGGTCCCTCGTGCAGGCAGGGGTCCCGCACAGATGGAGGGCTGGCCCAGGGTCCCCACTGCAGTGCCTTCCCTACAGCCCCCTGTCCAGACCTCGCCTTGGACCAGGGAGCGTCCCTGTCCTGGCACAGGGACGACTTTCCATGTTGGGCGGCACAGAGTCAAGCCAGCAGGATACAGGTGGTTCCACACACAAGGCCCGGGCGCCGCGGGGGACTGTGATTTCTGGTTGGCATCCCTGCCCCACCCCCTCTCAGGATGCCAGGAAAACCTCCCGTTCTCTGCAGCCCCTTCCTGTCTCCTGTTGTCACGCTGATGAGCTGTCTGTGCAGCAGGAAGGTCAGGGCCCGGGTTCAGGACAGGCTCTCCAGCCACAGGAATCGTCATGACGACAGTGTGGGAACGGCATTTCCAGAAAGCTCCGAGGCCAGCGTCTGCCTCTGAACCGGGTGGCACGGCTCCAGGGACTGTCCCTGTGGGTCCCCAGGGCCAAGCGCTCCCTGGGCCATAGGGGATGGTCACTGTCTCCTTCTGACTGTGTTTTTCCTTCACCAGGGGAGAGGGGGCATGCAGACGTCCAGCTGAGAAGACAAATACTGAGTGAGGAGGGCGGGAGCTGGGGGGACGCTGGAACTGAGTGGCCCCCGGAAGACCCTGGGACAAGGGAAGGACACAGCCGTCCTGTCCCTCTTCGGGGGATTTCTAGGGCCCTTCATCATGCAGCCTCGCATCCGTCAGAGGAGGGCCGTGCCCACAGGGCGTGCCTTCCCAAGAGGGGTGTCTGCACTTCCCAGGAGGGGGTGTCCGCACCACCGAGGACCTGGGACTCTGTGGGCCGAGGGTCAGCGGCCCCGCCCAGAAGCCACAGCCTCCCTCTCGCGGCCGGCCGGCCGTAGGTCTCAGAGAGGAAGCAGGCCCGGCCGAGGTGGGGAAACCAAGACCCGGACAGGACAAAGGACAGGCCTGGACACACAGGCCTGTCCTTCACACACACAGCCGTTCAGCGGCAGACTGGGAGGAAATGTTAGCAAAACATGTCTGAGAAAGGACTTGTTTGCAAAATGTACAAGACCCTTAAAACTCAATAAAAAGAAAACAAACAACCAACTGGAAAATAGGCAGAAGCTCGGAACAGACAGCTGGTGGAGGAGGACCTCGGGATGGCGTGTAAGCGGATGAAGAGGTGCTCCTCATCGGCCGACATGGGGAAATGCAAATTAAAACAGGCACGGCCCCGCGGCACACCTGTCAGAGGGGCCAGAATCCAGAGCGCTGACCACACCAGGTGCTGACGAGGACGCGGAGCAGCAGGAGCTCTGGTCACCGCTGGTGGAGGTGCAGGCGATGAGCCACTTTGGAAAACAGTCTGGCCATTTCAGCCCCGGCCGGTTAGCTCCGTCTGTTAGAGCAGTGGTCCCCAACCTTTTTTGGGCCATGGACCGGTTTAATGTCAGAAAATATTTTCACGGACCGGCCTTTAGGGTGGGACGGATAAATGTATCACGTGACCGAGACAAGCATCAAGAGTGAGTCTTAGACGGATGTAACAGAGGGAATCTGGTCATTTTTTAAAAATAAAACGTCGTTCAGACTTAAATATAAATAAAACGGAAATAATGTAAGTTATTTATTCTTTCTCTGAGGACCAGTAGTACCAAATGGCCCACAGACAGTTACCAGTCCGCGGCCCGGGGTTTGGGGACCACTGTGTTAGAGTGTCATCCCGGAATGCCAAGGTTGTGGGTTTGATCCCCAGTCGGGGCACATTCGGGAAGCAGCCAATGCATGCACAAACAGAGCAACAAATTAATGCTTCTCTCTTTCTCTCTCTAAAACAAATCAGCTAAGAGAGAAAACAGCCTGACCTGTGGTGGCGCAGTGGATAGTCAACCTGGAATGCTGAGGTTGCCAGTTCGAAACCCCAGGGCTCACCGAGTCAAGGCACATACAGGAAGCAACTGCTATGAGTTGATATTTCCTGCTTGTCCCCCCCCCCCACTCTCTCTCTCTCCCTCTCTCTAAAAATCAATAAATCAAAAAGAACACAGTTTGGCCATTTCTTACAAAACTAAACATACTCTTCCCATCTGGTCCAGCAGTCACACTCCCTGGTATTGACCCGACGGCGCTGAAAACCTACGTCTACACAAAACCTCCACAAGGATATTTAGAGCAACTTTATTCATCACTGCCCAAACTTGGAAAACACCAAAACATCCTTCAACAGGCTGCAGAACAAACAGTGGTCCCCCCAGACGATGGGACAGGACGCAGCACTAAAAACAAAGGCCTGTCCAGCCATGAAAAGACGCGGGAAAACCTGAAATGCACATTGTTAAGTGACAGCGGTGCACGTACTGTGACTGCAGGTATGTGACCTTCTGGAACAAGCAAATCTATGGGGACAGTGACAGATCGGTGAGTCCAGGGGTAGGGTGTGAACAGGCGGGGCACAGAGGACTGTTGGGGGCAGTGACACGATGATACTTATAGATGCACACACATCATCACACGTCTGTCCTGACCCATGGGAACGCACAACACCAAGAGGGACTCCGACATTCACCGTGGACTTCGGGTAACAACACCTGTGTGTATCCAGTGGGCCCATGGGTCCCAACAATAAACCACAGGGACACAGAATGTCCAAAACAGGGGAAGGAGGGGAGCGTGGGAGGCATGTGAGACTCGGTACTTTCTGCTCAATTTTTCTATAGACCTAAAATTCCTCCAAAAATAACCTATTATTTTAAAAAGCACATACAGTCGCTTTCCAACTTGATCCCGTGTGCGGGATGGAGAGAGAGAACAGAGAGGGACAAACCCAGGAAAACACAACTCCAGGGAGACGCACTCGGCCTCCCGAGAGAGCCGGCGAGATGCCCGTGTCTTTCCCCTTTTCCGAAGATTCGATGGAACCAACCCCTCTTCAGAATAATTATTCAGTAATTTTCTGAGAGCTTTGAACGTTCTTTGGGGGAAAAAAAAATGCTTTGAGCGCCCCCACTGTCCCTTCGGGGGGCGGCCGTATCTCTTTACATTAAAACGCTTCCGCGAGGGGAGGAACAGCTGCTGCTGCTTCAGCTCCAAGTGTGAGACACGGATCTGGACAGATGTTCGCAGCTGAGCCATTCAGCGTGACGATACCCGCTGTGTCCCGAACGAGCAGGGCCCACGCTGGGCGCTGAACCTGGAGACGCGGTGACCAGCACGGCCGCAGCTGCCACGGTCCACAGCCCTGTCCCCTCATGTGTGAGGCTGGGGGTGGGGGGAGAGGGGGACACCAAACCGCATCACACTTAACTCACAAGTATGTAGAGAGTGAGATGGCTGGGAATGTGGAAAGAAAGGGGGGAGTGTGTGTCTGGAGTACAGTCCTGTGGGCACGGATTTCTAAACTGACTTTCCCGTTGTTGATGTGACTTATAAGATCATTCTGGAAATAGGCCCTGGCCGGTTGGCTCAGTGGTAGAGCGTCGGCCTGGCGTGCAAGGGGTCCCGGGTTCGATTCCTGGCCAGGGCACACAGGAGAAGCACCCATCTGCTTCTCCACCCCTCCCCCTCTCCTTCCTCTCTGTCTCTCTCTTCTCCTCCCACAGCCGAGGCTCCATTGGAGCAAAGATGGCCCGGGCGCTGGGGATGGCTCCTTGGCCTCTGCCCCAGGTGCTAGAATGGCTCTGGTCGCAATAGAGCAACGCCCCGGAGGGGCAGAGCATCGCCCCCTGGTGGGCGTGCCGGGTGGATCCCGGTCGGCCGCATGCGGGAGTCTAACTGTCTCTCCCCATTTCCAGCTTCGGAAAAATACAAAAAAAAAAAAAAAAAAAAAAAAAAAAGATTTAAAAAAGAAAGAGAAAAAAAAAATCATTCTGGAAATATACACCGACATGGGAACATGAACAAATACCCATTTTGGAAGTGTCCGGCCGTCTCTGATCTGGTGGCACTGCGGGCCTGCGGAGGACCAGGAGGCCTTGGGAGAAGCAGGTCCCTGCAGCAGGCCAGCATCGGGCCAGTGGGCCTGGAGATGGACCCCTGGGGACAGGGAAGAGGAGCAGCCACACAGCAGGGCAGCACCAGGTCCCAGCATCGAGGGGACAGACACATGGGCAGACAGCCCCCACCAGAAAGTAGTTCCCACAGTGCCAGGGCTGCAAGGCTGTGGCTTTGAGCATTGTGGTTCCTTCTTTTCACAGTGCCCAGGGTGCACCATGTGGTGGCCTGTCCCCCGACAGGAGCCCTGGGACCACTGGGGGAGTGCTCACATCCTGCACGGGGATGTTTATAGGAACTGTGTTCATAATCATCTAAACTTGGAAGCAACCCAGACATCCTTCGGGAGATGCTGGGTGAGCAAACCGTGGTCCCAGCAGACAGAGGAATATTATGAAGTGATAAAAAATAAATGAGCTAACAGCCACAAAAAGACATGGAGGGACCTGAAATGCAAATGACTAAGTCCTGTGTGATTCCAGCTGTGTGACATTCTGGAAAAGACAAAATTTCAGCGACAAGAAGAAGATCCGTGGTCTCCAGAGACCTGGGGCAGAGCAGAAGGGGATGAATTGAGGAAGTACTGGACTTCGGGGCAGGAGAACTAGTGTGTGTGATACTTTAAAGACAGCTCTGTGACACTAAGTATCTGTCAAAACCCACAGGACTGTAAGACACAGAAGGTGAACCTTGCTGTAACTATAGACTTCAGTTAACAGTGATGCGTCATCATTTGTAGCAACTGGTACGACATTAATGCTGAAATGTTAACAACTGGGAAATCGTGGAGGAGGAGGGTTATGGGAACTCTCCGAGCTCTAGACTCAGTTTTTCTGTAAGCCTGGAACTGCTTTAAATAGTAAAGACTGTTCATTTTTTTTAAAGTATCACTTAGAATAAAAAATGAAATATATCACAGCAAAGGGAACGTAGTCAATAATGTACTATGCATGGTGCCAGATAGAAATATCAGGGGGAAATACTTTGTAATGTGTATGATTATCTAACCACTATGCTCTGCACCTGCAACTAACACAGAATAATATTGACTGTAAATAGTAATTGAAAAATAAAAATTTTTTAAATGAAATAGGAGTAAACTAACAACGTACGTGAAGGACCTGTAAATTGAAAATGATAACTGTTGTTTGTTTTACTGAGGAAAGAAAGCAAAGATGGAGAAAGAGCCTGAGTCCATGGACTGGAAGATTCGATTGCTATGCTCCCTGCTCTCCCCAAATGGATGCACATATATGTACATAACGTGATCCCAATCAAAGTCCCATGAGGGTATTTTTTTGGTTCCTATCACCAGGATCTTTCTAACACACACCTGGAAAGGCAAAGTAACTACAATAGACAAAACCATTTTTGAAAGAGAACAAAGTTGAAAGACGCACCACCTGTGGTCAATACTGACCGAAGGACAGAGTAACCAGACAGCGTGGCGTCACCAAGAGGAGCCACCCCCAAGCAGACCGGCGAGACCCACATACACACGGCCAGTGAACTGTCAGCAAAGGTGCGCCTCTCTCAGGGGAGTCCTTAGATGCAATCTTAAATACAAAACCGCTAGCCAGCCCCAGCACAGCAGCTCAGTCGATTAGAGCACTGTCTCCATTCACCAGCACATTGTAGGTTCAATCCCCAATCATGCCACGTACAAAAGCCAACCAATGAATGCATCATTATATGGAACAACAATTAATGTTTCTCTCTCTCTTTCTCTCCTCTCCTCTTTTCTGAAAAAACAAACAATAAATAAAAATAAAGCACAAGCCATTTAAAACATATTGAGGCCCTGGCCAGTTGGCTCAGCGGTAGAGCATCGGCCTGGCGTTCAGGAGTCTCGGGTTCGATTCCCGGCCAGGGCACACAGGAAAGGCGCCCATCTGCTTCTCCACCCCTCCCCCTCTCCTTCCTCTCTGTCTCTCTCTTCCCCTCCCACAGCCGAGGTTCCATCGGAGCAAAGATGGCCCGGGCGCTGCGGATGGCTCTGTGGTCTCTGCCCCAGGCGCTAGAGTGGCTCTGGTCGCAACAGAGCGATGCCCCAGAGGGGCAAAGCATCGCCCCCTGGTGGGCATGCCGGGTGGATCCTGGTCGGGCGCATGCGGGAGTCTGTCTGACTGCCTCCCCGTTTCCAGCTTCGGAAAAATGAAAAAAATTATAATAATAAAATTTTTTAAAAATTAAAACATATTGATAAACTGGACCTCAAAAATAAAAACATTTGCTCCATGAAGAACTTGGTCAAGAGAACGAAAAGACAAGCTAAGGACAGAAGAAGACGTTTACAGATCACGTCAGGCACAGAACAGGGATCGTATATATAATATAAGGGCACAAGTTTAAGACATAGTAAAAAAAATCTTTATGCACAATAGTAAGAAAATAGCTTAATAAAAATGGACAGAAGACATGAACAGACACTTGGGCAGAGAAGGTATGCCGATGGCAGATAACTATCTGAAAAGATGTTCAACCCCAGTAAGTCATCAGAAAATGCAAAAAAGGCCCTGGCCGGTTGGCTCAGCGGTAGAGCGTTGGCCTGGTGTGCGGGGGACCCGGGTTCGATTCCCAGCCAGGGCACATAGGAGAAGCGCCCATCTGCTTCTCCACCCCCCCCTCCTTCCTCTCTGTCTCTCCTCCTCCCGCAGCCAAGGCTCCATTGGAGCAAAGATGGCCCGGGCGCTGGGGATGGCTCCTTGGCCTCTGCCCCAGGCGCTAGAGTGGCTCTGGTCACGGCAGAGCGACGCCCCGGAGGGGCAGAGCATCGCCCCCTGGTGGGCAGAGCGTCGCCCCTCGTGGGCGTGCCGGGTGGATCCCGGTCGGGCGCATGCGGGAGTCTGTCTGTCTCTCCCCGTTTCCAGCTTCAGAAAAATACAAAAAAAAAACAACCCACTAAGACACTCTACCACAGTCATTGCGGAGACGACCCGTCCTGAGAAATGCATCGTCGGGCGAGTCTGTCGTGACACCAAGTCGCTCAGACACACCTGGCTGGCATGCCTACTGCACACCTGGACCCTCGGGTACGCACCTGGGCTGTAAGTCTGTGCAGGCCTGTCACTGTGCCGAATACCGCCATAGGCAACTGTAACACCAAGGGTTCGAGCACATAAACACAGAACAGACACAGCCTCCATCAACAAGACAATGGTGTGGGTGATAAAGATGGAACGCCCGCCTCGGACACTCACCGTGGGTGGAGCCCCCAGGGCTGGATGCTGCCCTGGGCAGCGGGGGTGAGGCCGAGTGATGTGCTGATGGAATACCTCGCAGACTAGTAAGCACCACAGGCCAGCGTCGTGGCCAGCTCGTGCACCACGTGCCTTGCTACAATGTCACGGGGTGATAGGCATCTTCCGGCTCCATTATAACAGTACAGAACCATCGTTGCCTACGTGCTCTGTCGTTGACCCAAACTCTCACCGTGCGGAGTGTCCGTATATCTATAAGAAAGGCTAAAAGCTGACCACACGAGGCGCTGATGATATGGAGAGACAAGCACTAGTGCAATCAGACACAGGATAGTACAGACACTCTGGGAAACAGTCTGGCAGCTTCTTCCAGAGTGACCCACGCTGCCATCCAGCCCCGCAACCCCATGGGCTGGACGGTTACCGAAAGGCCATGTCCACACAGAAGTCCACACAGTGGATGTTTGCAGCGGCTTTGCCTGCGAGTGCCAAAATCCGGAAATGACCCAAGTGTCCCTTCCACTGGGCAAAGTGTGAACAAACTGCGATCCGTCTATTCGATGGTGTCCTGGTGTGCACAACACCAGGGTGACTCTCCAATGTGCTGTGTCAAAAGCCACATACTGGCCTGTGGTGGTGCAGCGGATGAAGCATCAACCTGGAATGCTGAGGTCGCCGGTTCAAAACCCTGGGCTTGCCTGGTCAAGGCACATACGGGAGTTGATGCTTCCTGCTCCTCCCCCTGTTCTCTCTCTCTCTCTCCCTCTCTCTCTCTCCCTCTCTCTCTCTCTCCCCTCTCTCTCTAATAAAAATGAATAAATAAAATCTAAAAAAGTAAATAAATAAAAAAATTTTTTAAAAAGCCACATGCTGCAGAGCTCCAGGTACAGCCTGCTCAGGAGTGTGCAGAACCATAGTGGGGGGACGCATCGGTGGTTGCAGAGGAATTAGGGTCAAACCATTGAACCAGCAGGGCAGAGGGCACTGAGGAGGGCAAAAGCGGGCGAGGAAACTCTTCTGTACCTTGACCGTGGTAACAGCTACAGGACTGCACACATCTGTCAACATGCACGGAGTTAGGGGGCGGGGGGTCTGGGTGGAAAGGGTGAAGGGATTAAGCAAAAAAGAAAACCCTCATAGACACAGTCAGGTTTGGTGATGGGGGAGGTAGAGAGGGCAGAGGGGGAGAAATGGGGAGGGAGGCAGACTGGAACATGTGACCCACCGTACAGACGATGTGTTAGATGTGTTATAGAACTGTACGCCTGACACCTGTGTAATTGTATTAACCAATGTCACCCCCGTAAACTCAATAATTTCTTTTTAATTCATGAAGTTACACGCCAAAGACAGAAAAGGTGGCTGCGTTTCGATTCGACGATGAGTCCGAAGGTGCGCAGTGAGTCCCCTGTGCCAACATGGCGGCCCCTGTGGCTTCCCGGGGGGCAGAGGGAAGGAAGCCACCTTCACACAGATTCGGTGTGCGACCCCGTCAAAGGGGAGCCACATCCACACACGCACATGCGTAAGACTTCCAAAAAATCCCAGCGAGTAAGCACAGAGGTGGTCTCCAAGGAGGGCAGGCAGGGGCGAGAGCGGTTCACACCCTCTTCTCGTCAGGAGTCCCTGAACTGTTCCCACGTGACACGTCACTCTTTCCAGTTAAAAAACAACAATAAAGCCCTGGCCGGTTGGCTCAGTGGTAAAGCGTCGGCCTGGCATGCAGAGGTCCCAGGTTCGATTCCTGGCCAGGGCACACAGGAGAGGCGCCCATCTGCTTCTCCACCCCTCTCCCCTCCTTCCTCTCTGTCTCTCTCTTCCCCTCCCGCAGCCAAGGCTCCATTGGAGCAAAGTTGGCCCGGGCGCTGGGGATGGCTCCTTGGCCTCTGCCCCAGGCGCTAGAGTGGCTCTGGTCGCGGCTGAGCGACGCCCCGGAGGGGCAGAGCATCGCCCCCTGGTGGGCAGAACATCGCCCCCTGGTGGGCATGCCGGGTGGATCCTGGTCGGGCGCATGTGGGAATCTGTCTGACTGTCTCTCCCCGTTTCCAGCTTCAGAAAAATACAAAAAAAAAAAAAAAGAAAGAAAAAACAACAATAACAAGAAGCAAGACGTAATGTTCTGTTTGTTTTTCTACTTAGGCCACACAGACACTGCCCACCGCCCACCCACGACCCCATCACTGCCACCTGGGCGTCCCGGCAGTCCCCTTGGACCCCGGAGGCCCGGGCATGCTCTACAATAGTGGTGGGACCAACAGACAGACAGGTGGACGGAGCGCATGCTTCCACTCGAGTTTCTCTCCAGACCCCCGGGAGTTTGACACATCAGTCCACCCAATTTATGCCTGTCTGCCACCCACTGGCCAACCCTGAACTCTAGAACAGAGCCACCAGGCTCCTCGTATAAAGCCTCGTACAGATCACACGGCCTTCGGAAGTGGTCATCCGAGGGGTGCGGGATTCACTTCCATAAAAGGCCCTCAAAAGGCTAGCCTGGGTTCTCCCTTTTTAGGTGTGTCCACTGCTCTTTCCAAAAGTGAGAACAATGTAATCTGTTAGTTTTATTAAAGACCAAAGAGCTGGCCCAGATCATCGGATTATGTGACCAACAGACAAAGGGGAAACCCACCGCGGAACCAATATTCGGGAGAAGGCGCCATGCCAGCAGGAAGGGCCAGAAACAATGGTCACAGAAGCCACTGTCGGTGAGAATTTGGGAAGGCCGCGCGAGTCACCCACGCCAGGAAACGGTGAGCTCATCGCTCTTTTGGGGGGAGCTGGTGAGATGGTTCGAGAGCCGTATCAAGTGTGCGGATACCTTCTGCCAGGCTCCCCCCGCCCCAAGACATACGCCGGGAGCCTCTTTTTCTCTTCCCAACCGTCCCCTTCACACAAAGGTGTCTTCGAAAGAGAAAAACACCCAGAAGCCATAAAATGCAAAGCAACAGAAGGAAGGGGCAAACTATGACATTTACATGAGATAGAGTGTTTTATGGCCACAAGACGTCATAAAAATGCTACCAAGAGGATGCAGAGCAACCTGAACACACTTAATGCCACTGAAATGGACACTTAAAAATGGTCAAAATTGGCCCTGGCCGGTTGGCTCAGTGGTAGAGCGTCAGCCTGGCATGCAGGAGTCCCAGGTTCGATTCCCGGCCAGGGCACACAGGAGAAGCGCCCATCTGCTTCTCCACCCTTCCCCCTCTCCTTCCTTTCTGTCTCTCTCTTCCCTTCCCGCAGCCGAGGCTCCATTGGAGCAAAGTTGGCCCGGGCACTAGGGATGGCTCTGTGGCCTCTGTCTCAGGCGCTAGAATGGCTCTAGATGTAACAGAGCGACGCCCCAGATGGGCAGAGCATTGCCCCCTGGTGGGCATGCCGGGTGGATCCCGGTCAGGCACATGTGGGAGTCTGTCTGACTGCCTCCCCGTTTCCAACTTCAGAAAAATACAAAAAGAAAAAAAAAATGGTGAATTTTGTGTCGTGTATATTTTACCACAATAAAAATGGCACTAAGAAGAAAATTTTTTAAAAGTGCACACATGCTAAAACGATCCACATCTGTGTGTGTGTATGTGTGTGTGTGTGTGTGCGCACGTGCACACACGCACACACACGTTGCAAAGCATGGGAAGTCCTCAGGAAAACATAGAGTTGGACACAGGAGAGGGTGACAGGTGCATTTTTATGGCGTGATCGTTTCCTATGGCATTTAAAATTCACTGTTAAAGGATGACAGCCTGCTCATGACATGACCTCCCAACGACCATGTCCCGTGAGGCTCACCCCCTTAAGTCTCCACCTCAGCAGAGCTGGCCCCCGAGATTACGCACACACTCACCGAGACCTGAGCAGCAGGAGCCGTGCCCGGCCAGCCGGGGGGGCAGCACCCCTCTAGCTGGGCCATCCCGCTGGTCTGTGCCAGGCAGCTCCACACCCCGGCTTCAGGCCTCCACACGCCTTCCTGCCCGTGACATGCTTCCGGCCTGCCCCCCCACCCCCCGTGGCCCTGGCTCCCGGCTCCCAGCGAGAGGAAAGAGCATTTCCTGGCCCTTATCATGACACCGCAGCCTCCTGGCGAGGGCAGGACTCGAGACCTCGTGTCTGAAGGGTCGCAGATCATTGAGGACCCACTGCAAACCACCAATTTTCTCCCCACAAGATGCACCCACCGATAAAAGCATGCGTTCAATTCCAGCAAATTCACAAAACCAGCCCGAAGCCAGTGCCTATCAGCTCTTACAGGAAAAAGAAATAAAAATAGCCTGTGGTTTTGCCCTCGACACAGGATAACGTCAGACATTTTCTCTGCGCTCGGATGTGACAGCTCTGTCACCTGTGGCAGAGGCGTTTTTATCAGCGGTGGCCACGGCCAGTGTAGGCCTCCTGCACCCCCTGCCCACACTGGGGAAGCAGCTGTTTGGGTTGAACTGTGTTCCTCAAAACAGACCTGTGGAAGTCTCAGCCCCAGCGACTCAGCACATGACTATATTTGGAGATAGGGTCTTTACAGATGTGATCAAGGTAACATGAGGTCATCAGGGGGCCCATCCAGTGTGACTGTGTCCTTACAGAAGGGACATGTGAGGAAAGCAGAGACGGGTGATGCACCCACAAGCCCGGGAACACCCAGGATTCCCGCACACCGCCAGCCGCCAGGGGACCAGCCAGGAGCAGGCCCTCCTGAGCCCACCGGAATAACAGCCGTGACGCTGTGAGCTCCGCCTCCAGCCTCCAGAACTGAGGACATGGCTGTGGTTTAAACCCCCAGTTTGTGGGACTTGTTACAGCTGCCCCAGCAAACTGATGTGGTTGCCATGGTGACCATGACTTAGAAAATAAGGACCCACACAATTTCCTTATTGTGGAACAGTAGGACACGCTCAGCTTAGAACGTGGGCCAACCAGCTCTACCACTGAGCAGGAAGGCCCAGGAACGAGGGCCTTCCTCATCACCGGCCTGTGCACAGGTCGCCCTACCTCTTCAGGGCCTCGATTCTGACCTGTCCAATGAGGTGACAAGCCACCTGCCAGAGCAAGTAGGATCAATTAGCTGCCCCAGCCTCTTCCCTGACCTCCATACTCACAGCCTCCCTGATGATTCACACCTACATCTCCAAAGCTCAGCTCTTTAATTCTTCCGTCCAACCTTGCCTTCTCTCACTGTTCCCTCCCTGGCACGTGGCACCCCCCATTCACTCGAGGGCCCAGACCAAACCCCAGGAGTTGTGCCCCAGGCCTCTCTCCTCACCACATGCCCAGCCCACCAGCAAGACCTGGAGCATTCCCACAAGAACAAGGAGCCCGCCTGACCCTGTATATCTCTGTCCTCTACCTCCACACACCCCGGAGATGGCAACAGCAACCCACCCACCACATGGAACCACCAAAATGCCTCAGCCACGGAAATGACCCACAGGTGCAAAGTGCACCCTGGTGAGCACCTCAGCTCAGGTCTGGCCTCAGCATCCTGTCACGTCAGGTCCGTGCCCTGGATGGCCAGTAAGCCCCATCCTGCGAGACTAGTCCCTGACTGGGGTTCACAGGTGAACCGGCCAAGTTAAGTAGCTCCCGATCTAACCAAGCTCTGTTTTGAGGGGGTTAAGGATGTCACCTCGCTGATTCTCCCTGCAGGAATTGGTGACCCTGCTCCCCTCATCCTTTATCCCGGTGCTTGGGGACTGAAACCCCTCCCAAAGTGACCTCCTAGTGGACTAAAGCCACATGACCATTTTCATCTAACTATTGGAAAACAGACTTTTTAATTAAAACAGTCACAGCGGGGGTTGTCCAGCAGGCGTGGAAGCCAGGGCACCGTGTGGGCAAAAATGTCAGCAGCACCAACTGGGCCCCTCAGACCAGGAGTCTCTATGGGAACCCCAGGATTTCATGTCTGAAAAGCCACACACAGCAAGCAAAACCATGTACAGAAAAAAAAACAAAATGTACCTACAGGCCCTGGCTGGTTGGCTCAGTGGTAGAGCATCGGCCTGGCGTGTGGAAGTCCCGGGTTCGATTCCCAGCCAGGGCACACAGGAGAAGCGCCCATCTGCTTCTCCACCTCTTCCCCTCTCCTTCCTCTCTGTCTCTCTCTTCCCCTCCCGCAGCTGAGGCTCCATTGGATCAAAGTTGGCCCGGGTGCTGGGGATGGCTCTGTAGCCTCTGCCTCAGGCGCTAGAATGGCTCTGGCTGCAATAGAGTAACGCCCCAGATGGGCAGAGCATCGCCCCCTGGTGGGCGTGCCAGGTGGATCCTGGTCGAGTGCATGCGGGAGTCTGTCTGACTGTCTCTCCCCGTTTCCAGCTTCAGAAAATACAAAAAAAAAAAAAAAACGTACCTACAGATGTTAGTGTGGTGTATTTTTTTATCTTAAAAGAATTAGAAACAACCCAATTATCTGATCATGAGGGAAAGATTCAGAGAAGTCCAGTGTATCTTCTCAACACCACATTGCGCAATCACTTAGAGCGAGGTCTGTGAAGCGTCGTAAAAAACATAAAACACGAAACATCAACAGCCCCTATAACATGATGAATGACCAACCACCGTGTTTCAAAAACAATGCGTGAGGGAGGCCGGTGTAGAGGACGGCCAACGAATTTTATTTCTCCTTTCTACATCTGACCTTTTCCAACTTTCTTTAAAGAGCATGCATTTCTCTAAAAAGAATTTTCCCTTCTTTTCTTCTTTCCTTCCTTCCTTTTTTTAAAAAGGTTGCTTTAAAGGGAAGAAATAAACTCCTTCATCTGGGTCCAGGCTCCGTGTCCACAGGACAACCCTGTCAAAAGGATCACAGTGCTGGGTGGGGCCCAGGGGTGGGAGGTGTTTAAAACAGAACTGAGCCTGAACTGGGTTCCATTCCGACCCCACAATACCGGGACGGGGACAGCTAAGTGGCGACTAAAGGGCCAAGAGGAGGAACCTTGGGTGGCACCCAGAGAGTCAGGGAGGCGAGCTGAGTGCAGAAGGGAGACGCTGTCAGGGGAAGCAGAACCACGTGATGAATTTGTGTCCCAGCGGCCCCTGCCCCCTCCCGTGATGGACCCAGCAGGGGATCTCTCTCCTCAGGCATGTGTCTGAGAGGCATTCCCCGCCCTTGTGTCAGGTGTGACCTAGGAACGCAGATTAACATGGAGCCCAGACAGACTCAGACGCCCCCCCACACACACACACACACATTCACTCAGAGCCATTTTTTTTCTTTCCTAAATGCCAACACCCTCCGCACCTGACCTGGTCCCCACCTCTGTCCCTTGAGGTGAACCTGTCAGTGAGCCCCATAAGCGATCACCACAGCCAGCTGCTCCTAAAATGTGAGACACCTTCCCCTGAACGACCCAGGAGAAGAAGGGGGCTCTGAGGTAGGGACACTCTAGGATCAGCCCACCGGGCTTCCCGCTGGAGAAAGTCACAGGACGGACGACGTTCTCGTGGGCAGTCGGCAGTCTCCTGAGAACGGCAGGGTGGGGAGAGGGGTGACCGGAGCTCTGCCTGGGCACCTGCAGAGGGAAGAGCAGGTGACCGCTCCACTGACCTTCTCCAGCTTTTCGAAGTGCTCACGGAGGAACTTCATGGGGCGCTCGGGCTTGGAGATGCATAGGTGCACGATGCAGTCCTTGAGCACCTGCTGCACCCCGTGCTTCTGCACGTACAGCTCACAGCCCCTCAGACTCTCGTCCTCCTCCAGGGCGTGGGGCGGCGGCGGTGTGGCCATGGTGCCTGTGTCCGGCCTCCTGCCAAGGGAAGCACACCGCGGGCCTCAGCACGGGACCTCACCTCACCTCTCAGCAGATCCCATCCAAGGGGGCCCACCCATGGTGCGCAGGGCTGAGGCGACCCCTGAGTGTCCGGCCACAGCGAGGTGGTCCCACTTGTGTTCATCCCTCCCCCTTAAATTGTTTCTAACCGATTGATTTTTTAGAGAGAGATGAAGGAAGGGAGAAGGGAAAAGAGAGAAATATTGATTCATTGTTCCACTTATTTATGCAATTGTTGGTGGTTGATTCTTGTATGTGCCCTGATCTGGGATGGAATCCACTGTAACCAATTGAGCTGCCGGCCAGGGCCCATCCCTCCCCATTTTTAATGACAACTGTGTGAAAGGTAAGTAAGGGTCTGTCAGCGGCCTGGGAGACGGAGGAGTCCTGTCAGAGGGCTGGGGGAGGGGGCTGCTTATCAAAAAACGAAAGAGAAAAGGAAAACAACTGAAACCCCGCTGGGGGTCTCTGGGAGGATGGAGCCCAAAGAACAATGGCCCTGCGTTCTCAGCCCTGCGCTTTGGACTTGGTCACAATGACCAGCCAGGAGCCGGGGCCTCAGGGGCTGCATCCAGGCGTAAGGACCAACGCTCGCGCTCCCTCCCCAGCGTCTCCGCGCCCCCTCCCCAGGCCCGCACCCCGTCCCCAGGCCCGCACCCCACCGCGACCCCTCCCCGATCTTCCAATCCCCCGCCCCCTCTCCAGGCCCACAACCCCTCCAGGCCTCCGCAGGCCCAGCTTCCCGGGCCTCTGCGACCCGATCACGGTGGCACCGCGGGCCCAGGTCCAGCCACGGGGGTGGGGGGCTCCCCAAAGACCCACATTCCCCAGGGTCTCTTGGCCAGCCGAGGCCCAGCTCCAGACAAGCCGGGGTTCTGGCGCAGACCCCACCCCAGACCCGCGTACCTGGATGCGCGGCGCCGGAGGCTGGAGGCGGCTGCGCGGGGACCCGGGGACGCGGGGACGCAGGGACGCGGGGAGAGCTAGCGGGTCCCCGCACTGCAGCGGCACCGCCTTCCGCCCGCCCCCGCGCAGCGCCGGCCCCCCCCCCCACTCCCAGCACCCGACTCGCGCCACCACCCCCACCTCCTCCCCACTCCCACCCTGGTCTGTTTTCCACGCTTGGGTTCCCCCTCTTATCTCCCCAAGAACCAACCTCTCCCTCCTCCCCCAGGTTTCGCCCACCCTTAGCCTACCCGTGCTCCCTCTCCCATTCACCCCCCATTCCCGCTTGCCACCTTCTCTTTGTCCCCATCCCCCCACTTTCCCCCCTTGGCCTTCAGGGGGCACATTGCATGGAGGCTGGACAGGCTTCGTGTTGGACAGACGGGCCCCCAGATCTATGTGCAGCCAGGCCCGGACCACCACCCCATTCTCTCCTCCACACACCTCCTCATCGCCCTCCAATGTGGACCCTGTGAGTGCCACCTGGCTGGTTGCAGCCCAGGGGCCCTGGATGTGATGGCCAGGGCAGGTACCGCTCACACCCTGTCTCACATCTACCTGTCTACACGGCAGGTGCTGCCCAAGTCCAGGGGGCTGCGGTCAGCTGGGTGCACCCAGCCCACCAGAGACTTGGGCCATCAGCCTCTCTCAGCTGTGGCTTGCACTGAGCCCCTGTCTTCACATCCCCAAGGTGGCAACTCCTGCCACTTTTCTGACCTTCAGACTCTTCAGGCCACTCAGGTACCTATTTCAGTGGTTCCCCCTGAGAACTGCCCCCCCAGCTCACCCCAGGAGCCCTCAGGGCAGGGCCCAGGTGCCCCTACCTGCCAACAAGCCTCCCATTTCTCTTGTGGCCCCTCCATGGCTTAAATGGAAGGGCAGCTGCTTCCACCACGTCCTGCTTACTACTCTCTGCTTCATCCTGAGGATCAAACCAATACCCAGAGGTGGGCAGAGACAGGGCATTCCCGGGGAACGGAGCCAGGGTCAGTATCAAACCATGCCTGAAGCTCACTCACCCTGGGCCTGGACTTTCCAATTGTGTTAACCAGCAAATACCTTCATTGTTTACACAGTTGGGTTTTTTTGCTTTTTGCAGCTGAGAAACATCCATAGTCCCCTCACCACAGACACGCCTATAAAATGGTCCCCAATAAAGGGGGTGGGTCGTGTTTGGTGGGCACAGGGTCAGTCAGGAAGCTGATTGGACAAGCGGTGGCCGGTGCCCTTCCATGCAGGTGGTAGGAACTGTCCCTCATGGGGTTGGATGGGACACCATGTGGACCACAAGGCTGGCATACACAGCTAGGTCAAGGTTGGCACCCTGCTGGACAGTGACGAATCCTGGTTTTTATATGCAGCCCTCCTATTGAAATTGAAACATGCAGTCAGTGATGGTGTTATTCATTCTAGAGTCCTGTAAATTGTGGTTGTCTAAGAGTGTCCCTGCCCCCCATAGGGAAGGGCTCACCCTCTGTGCTCCACCGTATTACCTTCCCCAGCAGAATGTATTCACATCCCCTCTCCCTCGTCTGGGTGTTCATACTTCAGTCCTAGAACCTAGGTGACCAAGCCTTGCAAATATCCAACTTCAAAGCCACATCCGTCTCCCAACTCCAGTCACCCGCCAAGACGGAACGTGACTGCAGTTGCCGCAGAGACGCTCCCTGTGCACCCCCACCTTCCGGAGAGGATGGGCGCCTCTGGGGGCCCTTGGGGCTCCCCGTACTCTCATCACATGTTGCTGCAGAGACGCCCTCTGTGCACCCCCACCTTCCGGAGAGGTTGGGCGCCTCTGGGGGCCCCTGGGGCTCCCCGTACTCTCATCACATGTTGCTGCAGAGACGCCCCCTGTGCACCCCCACCTTCCGGAGAGGTTGGGCGCCTCTGGGGGCCCCTGGGGCTCCCCGTACTCTCATCACATGTTGCTGCAGAGACGCCCCCTGTGCACCCCCACCTTCCGGAGAGGTTGGGCGCCTCTGGGGGCCCCTGGGGCTCCCCGTACTCTCATCACATGTTGCTGCAGAGGCTGTTGGTTTATTTCTATCTCAAAGGCAGGGGTGGTGTTTTCCTTGTTCTTTATTACTCTGCAGGGCAAGGGTAAAAATACACATATGTATTTCTGGGACGCAGACAGGAAAACCCTGCGTGTGTGCGCCTAGACTGTGGAGGGGCGGAGGGGCATGTGACCTACGACGGGCCTGGGGTGGACCTTGGATGAAGCACGGGAACACATGGCTCGCTTCCGCACCGTGGCCTCACCTGAGACCAGAGGGACAACAACCTGGTGGACACTTTACTGGGCGGAGGCCCTTGAGTCTTCAGTCAAGGTGACATCACTCTCAACCGCAACCTACAGGTGAGGAAGGGAGGGGACAGGCTGAGAATGGGCCGTGAGCACGAACACGGATAATTGTTACTCTTACAGCCCAGCCGGCTCGGGGGTGACCTGAGCAACAGTAGGGCACAGAGGGATCCAGGGAGGTCGCTGAGGATGGAGAGGGTAGGGTGGGGACAGGGGAGGCCTCTGAGCGTGTGGTGACTGGCGGGGCCCCTGAGGAGATGTCATCCGTGAGAAGTCCCCCCCAGGACTTTGTGAGGACAGTGTTCTCTACGGTTCAGCTTCAGAGTTGTTCACTGTGGGTCTGGGATGCAAAATGCCATGTATTTTGCCACAAATGTCAAAGTCTGATTTACGCATTAGCCTGGGGAGGGTCAGAGGAGTGTCTAGTCCCCACCCCATGCCACCCACCAAGAAAATCGGGGCACCCACGTGTACTCGGGAGCAGGGGCTCCAGCCCAGCTGTGGGGGACGGCCAGCCTTCACAGACTGGCCGTCCTGGACCCCTGACCCACAGACTCAGCGAGAGGACCAGAGTGCATTGTTTCTTGTTTTTGTTTTTGTTTTACAGAGACAGAGAGAGAGTCAGAGAGAGGGACAGATAGGGACAGGAACAGAGAGAGATGAGAAGCATCAATCATCAGTTTTTTGTTGCGACACCTTAGTTGTTCATTGATTGCTTTCTCATATGTGCCTTGACCGCGGGCCTTCAGCAGACCAAGTAACCCCTGCTCAAGCCAGCGACCCTGGGTCCAAGCTGGTGAGCCCCGCTCAAGCTGGCGACCTCGGGGTCTCGAACCTGGGTCCTCCGCATCCCAGTCCGACGCTCTATCCACTGCGCCACCGCCTGATCAGGCCAGGTTGCATTGTTTTAAGTCACTACGCCTATGGTAATTGACTAGGCAGCAACTGATAATTCACGCGGAATCAAGGAACGGAGGAGGCCCAGCTCTATGTCAGGGCTAGTGCAAGCCAAGAAGACAGCTGCAGGGGTCCCGCAGACAGAATGTTCACGTCCCCTCGAATTCCCGTGTGAAGTCCTAGCCCCCAGCGTGGTGTTGGCAGGTGGGCCTTTGTAGTGAGTAGGTCCTGGGGTGAGGCCCTCGTGAGATCGGTGTCCTTACAGAGGAGACCCCATGGAGCTCCCTTGTCCCTTCTGTCCCGTGAGGACACAGGGGGGGGCTCCATCCACGAACCAGGAAGGGGCATCACCAGACACCGGGTCTGCCGGCACCTTGATCTCTGACTTCCAGCTCCCAATCTGTGGGGCATGAACGTCCATTGTTCCTAAGTGGCCTGAGCAGACTAAGAAAGAAACATGCTGATTAGGACAATGCCATATATGGAAACATAAAGATAAGAGAATTAATTAAAATATGAATGAACAGGGGATCAGAACAAAGAGTCCAAAAGTAAACCCTAATATTTACTGGAATTTTGTCTACTATGTACTAAAAGGGCTTGGACACTTTTTAAATCTTTTACCATATGTCATCTATTCAAAAATCAGTAATTACTTGATAATTTTGTCATCTTCCTAGAAAAGACAGGGAATTCAAAACACTTATTATTCTCACTCCCCAAAGCACAGTAAAACCACAAAAAGATAACTTTATTTTTAAAATTTACTGATTGATTTTAGAGAGAGAGAAACACCAGTTTGCTGTCCCACGGATTCATGCATTCGTTGGTTGCTCCTTGTATGTGCCCTGACCCGGAATGGAACTCGCAACGTTGGCATGTCAGGATGATGCCCCAACTAAGCTAGTTGCCCAGAGCCAGGACTTTTGTTTTTTGTTCTTTTTAAAGCTTTTTACTTATTGATTTTAAAAGAGAGAGGGAGAGAGGCAGGGAGAGAGAGAGAAACATCGATTTATTGTCCCACTTATTCATGCTGTCATTGGTTGATTCTTGTATGTGCCCTGACCAGGGATCGGACCCAGGAGGTCCATATGCCGTGCCAGCTCTCTGTCACGGAGGAAACTGGTCAGGGCCAGGACTTTATTTATTTATTTATTTTTATTTTTACGAAGCTGGAAACGGGGAGGCAGTCAGACAGACTCCCACATGCACCTGACCGGGATCCACCCGGCACGCCCACCAGGGGGAGATGCTCTGCCCATCCGGGGCATCGCTCTGTCGCAACCAGAGCCACTCTAGCGCCTGAGGCAGAGGCCATGGAGCCATCCCCAGTGCCCGGGCCAACTTTGATCCAATGGAACCTCGGCTGCGGGAGGGGAAGAGAGAGGAAGGAGAGGGGGAGGGGTGGAGAAGCAGATGGGTGCTTCTCCTGTGTGCCCTGGCCGGGAATCGAACCCAGGACTCCTGCACGCCAGGCCAATGCTCTACCACTGAGCCAACCAGCCAGGGCCAGGACTTTATTTTTAAAGGCACCGACTCTTGAGTACTGGGAGACCCAGAGAAGGGGACTATAACCAAATTGTGGAACCTGGACGACAACGAGTTGTCGTGGACTTATTGAAAGCAAGAAGGCTGAGCTGCAAGCCGGCAGAGGCAACGTCCAATCCCCACCCCAGAACCCTCCAGGTACCTGAAAGGGGGAGCAAACAGGGGAGCAGCTTTATGCCTCGGTATGAGTGTCCCCCTCTTCCCAGGAGTACTGGTGACCATTCTCCAAACGGGGACACGGCAGGGATGGAGCCACACGGGACACGAGTTGACAAGTGAACACACCAGATGCTGGCCCAAGCCCTTTGTCCCACTTGGGGCCGTCTCCACCCTCCCCGGCCCTGGCCACAGCAGTCCTCTCTGGACAGCCTGCAGCCAGCTGGCTCACCCGGCAAAATTCATAGTCTAATGTCCTTCCCACGTCAGAGCCTCTCACACCTGTTTCCCTAGCAGGCCTGTGACAATGCTGGAGGGAGGGATGCCACATGCCTTCTCAGAGGACAAACAGCAGCACCACGTGGCCTGTCTTTCTTATTCTTGGAACACCCACAGGAGCACGTGGAAAGGAGCTACAGCTCCCAGCCACAGCCAGCACGGATGACTGGGCACCGGAGTGACCGGCATCAAGATGTGTCCAGCCCCAGCCTTCAGCCAGGCCCATCCATCATCCAGCCTGGTGAAGGTCATGACCCACAGAGCTCAGTTTAGTAGATGCCACTGAGCTGGGCCAGTGGTTCCTGTTAGCTCGCAGAGACCTGCCTCAACCAGACATGTGCTCCCTGCAGAGCTGGCCAGCTTCTGCATCTTGTCTCTGTGAAAAGCATCACTGTCAGTCCAGTTATCCAAGCCAGAAACCGGAGTCCTCCTCAACACCACCCCCCCCTGCAGCCCCGAAACCTTGCCCAGCGTTATCTACAGTCACTGTGAACCTGCCACACCCCCCTCTCCTACCCCTTCCATCCAAACCGGGAGATGCTGCAGCCTCCTGACTTGTCACCCTTCTTCTGCTCAGAGCTCCTCACCATCCCTTTGGCACACATCTTTTCAAAAAGCAAGTCCAGGGACATCCTCAGGCCAGCCCAGGGTCTCGTGACTGCTCCACACCTCCCTTTGCTTCTCCCACACATAGGGCCGTGATCCCACCCCCCAGAACCTCATTCCTCAGGTCCCACCTCCAGGGTCTCCCTGAGTAGGGCCTTCCCCATCAGGGTCACTTAGGTCACGATACATCTATTTGTACTGTCACTTGATTAGCTATCTCCCCTCCTGGCCACCAGCTCCAGAAGAAGGGATGGTGTCTGCTCTGATTCACGGCTGTGTCCCAGAGCCGCACGCCATGTCCAGAAACATCACACCTCCCACAGATACTCGCCGGGTGAAATAATGAGTCAAGCGAGTGTTATTTGCTCAGATGAGTTTATTGCACTTGTTTAAACGGCACGCTTTCTACTACACGGAACCTGGACACTGCACAATGGACCTGGAATGGGAAGTCGCCTGCCTGTCCTTACCTCTCGCTCGCTCAGAGAAGGGAGCTCTCGGCCCCTGATAAACCTTCGGACAGATCCACCGGCTACTGGCTCAAACGCCGAGATTTCCAAGTGCTACACTAATTATTATTAAGATGTAAAACCAGTGTCAGCTCAGTTATTATGAGTGTCCAGTCCTGTGAAATGATTGAAACTACAAACTTGAAAATAAAAATTAAAAACCTGAGAAAACTTGATTTAGGCAGTGAGGACTGGGTACTGCCAGGGATGGGGAAGAGGCCCATCTGCTGTCCCCAAACTTGCCAACCAGGACCTGACCTCGCCCACATTAGAACAGCTCTGGTAGCATTTCCAGGAATGTCTTCTCTCACTGCTCTGGAAACCTGAAGTACAAGACGGAGGTGTCGGCCGGGCTGGTTACTCCTGAGGCAGAGAGTCCATCCCAGGCTTCAGTTCTCGGTTTGTAGCTGGCTGTCCTCATGTTTACCAAGTGCTCAGCCCGTGTCTACCCCCAGTGTCCCCTTCGATAAGGACACCAGTCCTATTGGATTAGGGCCCATCCTAACGACCTAGTTTGAACTTTGTTATCTCTGTAAAAGCTCTATCTCTAAAAGTGGTCACCTTTGAGGTCCTGGGAGTTAGGATTCCAAGATAAAAACTCCTGGGGATGCAATTCAGCTCCTAACACTTCCAGCGTGGGAGGGGGTGTTCTTCACCAACCCCCTTCTCCTAGTTGGTTAACTCTTACCTACCCTGTGAGACTGTGACCTTAAGGCACCTGGGGTGTGCCCACACCATGGCGTCCCACGTGCCTCAGACAGAGCGACCCCACAGCCCGGGGGAGGAAAGCCTGAAAGCGGGTTATGGACTGCGACCCAAAGACATTTAAGATATACAACGACCGTGTATCAGTACCACGACTCACCAGACAAACGTCACCCCCAAAAAAGAGTGCCCAAGTTCAAAACCAAGTTTGGTCCTTAGAATGAAGGACACTGCTTTTCTGAAAACCCGTGGCACCCAGTGTCACAGGCGGGAGCTGGCACTGCTGGGGGTCCCACCGCACCCCGCACTGACTATTCCAGGCTGGGTCCCAGGAGGCCAGTCTGAACCGGGAGCCCGGGCGCGGGAGCGCGCAGCCGTGCGGGGAGGAACGAGATTCCCGCGTGCCGGCGGCCCGACCGCGCGTCCCCATCCGCGCGGGGCGCCGTGTCCTGTCCGCGCTCCGCGCCGCCAATAAAGTTGCGTCCCGAGCCGACCGGAAGTCGGCCGTAATCCGCGCCGCGCGTCGTAAACGCGCCGGTCTCCCCGGGCGACGGGCAACGCGGGAAGATGGCAGCGCTGGCGGCGGCGGAGGCCGCGGCGGCCCCGGGCCGGGCGGAGACTGCTGAGCCGGCCGAGGCGGCGGAGCTGAGCCGCGCGCTGAGCCGCCTGCTCCCCGGGCTGGAGGCCGACAGCAAGCTGGGCCGGCGGCGCGCGCTCGAGGCCCTGCAGCGCGCCCTGGAGACGCCGCGGCCCGAGGCGCCCGACGCCGACGCCGACGCCGCCGCCTTCCAGGGCCCCTGGGCGTGCCTGCTGCTGCCGCGCCTGCTGCGCTGCCTGGCCGACCCGGCCGAGGGCTGCCGCGCGCTGGCCGCTCACCTGCTGGGCCTGGGCCTGCGCCGCGCCGCGCGGCCCCGCGACGCCCTGCCGCGCCTGCTGCCCGCGCTGGCCGCGCGCCTGGCCAGCCCCGAGCCCGCGCGGCGCGCGCCGCCCGAAGCCTGCGAGGAGCTGCGCCTGGCGCTCGTGCAGCTGCTGCGCCTGGCCGTGGACCTGGGCGGCGCCGCGCTCGCGCCCCACCTGGACGACGCGGTGCGCGTGCTGCGCGGCACGCTGCTCGACCACTTCGCCGCCGTGCGCCGCGAGAGCTGCCACTGCGCCGCGGCCCTGGCGCGCGCCACGCCAGGTGCCCGCCTCGCGCGCCGTGGGGGCCGGGGGGCGCGGGGGAAGAGCGTGCGTGGGGGGAGAGGGAGGGAGGGAGGGCGGCGCGCGCCCCCCACGTGTGCCCGGCCGCCCTTGCGCGGTCCCCAGCCGCGGTCCCCTCCTGGGCTCTTTCTTTCTTTCCTCCTGGACGCTTTTCCATCCCGTGGTTCTCAAATGCAGAACGCACCGCTGAAGTTCAAATGGTGCCTGAGATGGGCGCGCCCCTCGCCGGGAGGACTAACCCAGGTGGTTGAAGGGACACGCTGGGAGAAACCCCGCTCCGGGCTCTCATTTTTTCCAGCTGCTGGTCTCTCCAGCGGCGTCCACCTGTGTGTGTCTCTCTCTGCCTTGGACCGCTGTCCTCCCAAATTGAGAGGCCGCTTCCCACCAGTCCATTCTCCATAATTTTTGAAATGCTCCTCCGGCCTGGACATTCCCTTTTCTTAAGCAGCCGTTTCCACAGCATCTTACCCTGAGTTAGCTCTCCTTGCGGTATCAGGCTGGGAGGTGTGAAACGGTGTGTGTGTGTGGGGGGGGGGGACCACCTGCTTAGTCCTGTTGGGAAGGCTTCCTGGAGGAGAGAACATTTAGGGAAAGCTAGGTGATGGGTGGTCAGGAGGCGCCCAGCCGTCATGAAGAAGCTTGGCCGATAAGAGCAACAAGGAGGCAGGGAAGGAGTGGCGAGGAAGAGGGGCAGGCGGGGGGCGATTTAGTGTTAAGTGGCACCATGGGTGCGGAGAAGGGGCCTGACAGGCTCAGGGTCTGGCATTTAAGATATCACTGCGGTGCTGGTGAAGAGTGGATTACAGGGATGGCGAGAGAGGAAATGAAGTCAGTTGGGGGCCATAACTAATCCCGATTTCGATGACGCTGCCTTGGACTCGGACTTGGGCGGGGCAGTCTGCTAATAGGGATAGATGGAGGAAAATGGACCGGACGTCTTAAAGGTAGAGCTGGCAGGATCTCCTGCTGAACTTGGTGAGGGACGAGAGAGAAGGAGATTTGGGTGGACAGGAGACGAGGGAGGAATTGGGCTTTCCTGTAAGATTGTTTCAGGTTGGGATCCAGGAAGTGCAGATTCTGGTGGAGCTGGGGAAGAGGCTCGGGTTGGAGACGGCCCCTGGGGGTTCCGGCTGTTAATGCATTTCTCATCGACCCCAACCACTTCTCCCCTGTCTGCAGCAGCCAAATGGACTGCTGCCCATGCTTTCCAGCCTTTGTGTGTGTTCCCTCAATAGAGTGTAAGTTCCAGAAGGGCGGGACCGTGCCTTGCTGTGCCCCCAACACATGGCACCTTGCTTATCAGGAGGTGCTCATTGATTGTTGAGTAAAGGACTCTTCTGCTTGAAGCATCACCCCAACTCTGCTCCATCCCCTTTGCCCCATCCACCTGGGTGAGGGGACCTCTTTGGATCCCTGTCACACTAGGCAGCAGTAGTCGAGATGTCCCAAGAAATGGCAGAACTGAGACTAGAGCCCCAAAACCAGAGGGTCAGCTGGGTGTCTTGAAGACCCTTCCAGTTCTGACTTCCTGTGAGGACCTTACAAGTAGGAAGTGGACTGGCTTTGCCTGAAGCGAGTGGGGCTGGTCCAGCCTCCCTCAGCGTGCTGGGTGTCTGGCCTGGGGCACAGCTGAGTGAGAGATTAGACAGTGTCCTCTTGGCTTGGTGTCTTCTCCTGGTCAGCATCCCTCGCGGGCTTTCCCCTCACCACCACCGTATTCACCTGAGGTGGGCTCAAGCCTCCAGCCTCTTCTCTGTGGTCCCCCCAAGCCTGAGTCAGAGAGGTGCTGTTTGAGTCACACCCCTGTCCCTATGCCTTTCCAGGTGCCGTGCCTGCAGCAGGGACCTTGGTGGGGGAGGCAGGAAGACCCCAGGGGCAGCGGCCTATCCTGGGTGTCCACAGAGCTGGGCCGGGGCTGGGGCTCCCAGGGGGTAGCCCTGTGAACGGGTGGCCTTTCCTGTCCACAGACCACTTCCACATGCAGTCTGAGTCTCTGATCGGCCCCCTGATGCAGAGCATCTCCCACCAGCACTGGAAGGTCCGGGTGGCTGTCATCGAAGCCACGGGCACAGTGATCCAGTTCAGCAGCGGGAAGTCAGTGGACGATGTGCTTCCTCACTTTGCTCAGCGGCTCTTTGATGATGTCCCCCAGGTAACAGCGTAACAGAAGGTTCTCTGGGCAGTCTCTTTCCTCCCCGGGAAGTGAGCAGGCTTCTGTGCTGCTGTAACTCACTTCCCTTTTCTCTGCTAAGATGTCACACGTCCTTGCACCAGCCCCTGGTGCTCCTGTTTCACTTTGAGAAACTGAGGAGAGCTGAATTGTCTTGATACATTTGTTGTTATTAATCCCAAGGCCTGTGGCGGGGCACTGTCCTCCGAGGCGAACAGTCTCAGCTGTGTGCTTCCAGTTCAGAAGAAGCATCTCCCACCAAAGCGGACGTGGTAGAAAAGTCACCATGGTTGGCAAACTAGGCCTGGGAGGAGGAGGGCGGGGGCAGGCGGGTGTGTTGGGCGTAACTTGTCCATTGAGCAACAGGCAGACCCAGATCAGAGAACTGGCTTACAGAACTACCCGGAGCTGCGGCAGAGGAAACCTGAAGGGGACCACGTGCTCCCAGTCGCCTGGGTGGGAGGAGCTGTGGTCTCAGGGGACCACGTGCTCTCAGTCACATGGGTGGGAGGAGCTGTGGTCTCAGGGGACCACGTGCTCCCAGCCACCTGGGTGGGAGGAGCTGTGGTCTCAGGGGACCACGTGCTCCCAGCCACCTGGGTGGGAGGAGCTGTGGTCTCAGGCAGGAGTCCTCGAGTGGGTACAAAGTGCCCTGCTGCTGGCTGCCATGCCTGAGCGGTGGTGTGGCCCCTGCCCCCGGTGGGGGAAGAGTTAGCCACATGCACAGAGCACCGTGTCCCAGCCTCTTCTGCGGCTCCTCAGCCACTGGGTCCCGTACCCCTCACGGACGTCTGTCATGTCTGCCGCTTTCACTGCCCTGAGGTGTGGAGCTTGAGTGACACACTCGGCGTCCCTCAGCCAGAGCCAGCTTTGGGCCAGACCTGGGGACACTGGACTGACTGCTCACTGGGCCCGGCCCGCCTCCGACCACAGGAGCTCTGGGTGTTCTTCCCAGTTATCTCTTTTTTCTTTTTTTGAAAGCACTGTTAAGCTATAACTCACATACCATACAACTCAGTCATTCAAAGTATTCAGTGTTTTTGGTACATTACGTTAATTTTGAAGTTTTTGGTGAAACATGGGACATAAAATTTTCCATATTAACCATTTTTAAGTATACAGTTCAGTGGTGTTAAGTATCTTCACAGCGTTGTGCATTCATCCCCACCATCCAAACCTTTTTTATTGTCCCAAACGGAAACTAGCTGTTGGTGGTAGCGCCCTGACCCCTGCCCCTCAGCCTCTGACAGTCTGTCGTCCTTGTGTCTCTGTGTTATAGTGTGTTCTCAGTGTTTCACGCACGTGGGCTGAGTGTCATCTGTGTGGCTGGCCTTTCTCACTGAGCGCCCTGTTTTCGGGGTTCATCTGTGTTGTGGCGCAAGCCAGTGCTTTGTTCCCTCGTGAGGCTGAGTAGTGTCCGGGGTGCAGATGCAGGCTTGTCTGCCCCTTGCCCGTGGATGGGCGTGGCTTGTTTCTACCTTTAGGTCAGTGGTTGGCAAACTCTTTAGTCAACAGGGCCAAATATCAACAGTACAACAATTGAAATTTCTTTTGAGACCCAAAGTTTTTAAACTTAAACTATATAGGTAGGTACATTCCTTATCGAGGTAGCGCCCGCACGTGGTATTATGTGAAAGAGCCACACTCAAGGGGCCAAAGAGCCACATGCGGCTAGCAAGCCGCAATTTGCCAGCCAGGGCTTTAGGCTGTTGTGGACGGTGCCGCCGTAAGCATGTGTGTGGTGTCTAGTGGAGTCCCTGCCTCCCTTCCTGGTCTCACTGGAGTGGCCCTCCTGGGCTGTGGGAAGGTTCAGCTGGTGGCAAGGCCACCAAACTGTCTCCTCCGCGGCCGCGGCACCTTGCAGCCCTGCGTTCCTCTGCCGCCTCCCACGCGGGTCATTTTCCGGGTCTTGTTTGTAGCCATCCTGGTGGCTGTGCAGTGGTGTCTCTTGGCTTTGATTTGCATTTCCCTCACGACTAGTGATTCAAGCATCTTTTCATGAGCTTATTGCCATACTATGTATTTTACACCCATGACATTCAACTGGCATGTCAAGACGCAGCTCTGCTGTTAGCGTGTGTGCGGACGGACTGAATGGGGTGACAATGTCTGTCCCAACTATAAGGACCTTTCCCTGTTTCCACCCTTAGGGAGGCAGGGCACTATAGGGAGTGGACTGGACGTCACGTCAGGTTGTGCTCAGGAAGGTGGATGGTGGGTGGGTTGAGAGAAGGAATCTTCTTCTCTATAGCAGTTTAAGTGACAGTGGGGACCCTGGGGGAAGGAGGATGTTCCTTGTCATAGCAGCTGCTTTAGAGTCCTGGGAGGCTGGCATGGTGAACCCCAGACCAACGGGAACCCTGCCCGAGTGACAAGGGCCCTTGGGTCCAGACAGAAAGTCATCAAACGGAAGCCTGTCACTGCTGCCAGATGGGGAAATGAGCTTCAGAGAGGCCGGGCCTCTGGCCACAGGTCCCAGAGCTGCAGGGGTGGGGCGCGGTGGCTCTGCTGGGTCTTGGGCCCTGCTGGAGCTGCACCGAGCAGCCACCCCAAATTCATGTGGGTGCTGCTGGGCCCAGTCCTCTGTCCTGTGAGGGCCCATGGCCAGCTTGAGCCACTTTGCCTGAAGTGCCTAGGAATGTACCACCTCCCATTGGCAGACCGAGGCAGTGACCCACATGACAGACGGCCCTTCCTCAAAGGCACAGCGCTGTGGTGCCCGCACCCCCAGAACTCCGCGGGACAGGCGAGGCCCCACCGTGGTCCCTCCTGCTGCCCCGCACGGATGGGATACTCAGGCACTGCTCTCAGGGCTGGACCTCGACCAGAGGGTCCGCGGAGGACCCTGTGATGTCACCTGTTCAGAGAGCCAGCAGCAGAACTGGGTGCCCCTCTGGCTTGCCCAGGAGACCCAGCAGCTGGCTTAAATGCCCAGGGCCAGACGGCGCCCAGCAGGTCCCCCCACAGAAGGCTTTACAAACACCCCTCTGTTTGGCCGTGTGAGGTTTAGATCTCACAGTGAGGATGAGGCCGGAACCTGGAGGACGTGGGCTGGGGCCCCGACCGTGGCCCCACGAGCACCGACCATGTGTACAGCGAGCCGAGCGCGCCTGGAGAGGTCTGGGACCCAGGCCTGGCCTCCAACCCCCGCCCAGCAGGTGCACAGGACAACGCCCACCCTTGGCCTGAGCGCTGTCTCTGCCCAGCGTGACCCTCTGTCTTCCTTGTGCAGGTCCGCCAAGCGGTGACCCGCGTGGTGGGGGGCTGGCTGCTGGGCCTGCGGGACCGCTACTCCTTCTTCCACAAGCTCATCCCGCTGCTGCTCAGCAGCCTGGACGACGAGATGCCGCACATCGTGTGAGTGGGTGTGGCTGCCGGGCCCCCTGTCCCGCGGCTGGGCGGAGGCCGACTGCCCGTCCCCCCTTCTGTGGCTGCGGGCGTGGGCCCCTTGTTTGCTGGTCGTCAGGGACCTGCCTGCCCTGAACCATCACTGATGACCAGGTCATGTCCACTGCTCTGGGTCGTTAGGGAGCCGCCCTGGGCCCTGGTCTGAGCTGAGGCCACATGGCGTGAAAGAGAATCTTGGGGTTTTAAATATAATGTTGCCTCTTTAATCCTCGGGGCTCACACCCAGCCCTCCGTCAGCGCCCGGTTCTGTCGGCAGACTGATCAAACACCCAGCAGCCTCTGCTCGGCTCTCGGGAGACCCTGGGCACCAGATGTGGCCCCTCCCTGACTGCATCTCTGTGTGTCTGCAGGCAGGAGGCCGCCGGCCTCTGGGAGCAGGTCGGCCTGCAGTGGCAGAAGGAGAACGAGGAGGACCTCAAGGACAAGCTGGACTTCGCCACGCCCCCTCCCGCCCATCACCCCTCACCAGGTGCGTGCAGCTTCCCGGGGCTGCAGCGTGGGGACAGCCCAGAGCAGGAAGGGCCACGTGCAGCCTCCCGGGACTGCGGGGTGAGGGACAGCCCAGGGCAGGAAGGGCCACGTGCAGCTTCCCGGGACTGCGGCGTGGGGACAGCCCAGAGCAGGAAGGGCCATGTGCAGCTTCCCGGGACTGCGGCGTGGGGACAGCCCAGAGCAGGAAGGGCCACGTGCAGCTTCCCGGGACTGCGGCGTGGGGACAGCCCAGAGCAGGAAGGGCCTCGCCGAGACGTGGCAGCCAGGAGCCCCCAGGTGGCTTGTGGTGTCTCCCCGGGGCCAGCTCTGCTGGGAAGAGGCCTCCTCGGGGGTCTGGTGTCCACAGCAGGGGCTCCCCTGGCTCCCACGGGAACCCCACCGGGTGGACCCCAAGCTTGCGGACATGGTCCACTGTGAAGCACTCGCCCCTGCTGCTGCTGGTGGAGACGTTTATGGAAACAGGTGGCATTTCGTCATTTACCAAAAAATCTGCTGCTGTCAACTTGACATAGAGCAGCACACGCAGGTCACAGGTAGGATGTAGGCCTCACATTGGGGTGATTTCTGCACTCGGAACAGAGGCTTCGTCCCCCACTCCTCACAGCACCAGCATCCTGTTCTGGGCCGCGTTCTTCAGTGCCGGTCAGTCTGAGCCTGGCCGCAGCCCTCTGTGTCCTGTGTGGGGCCCGGTGTCCTCCAGCTGTGGTCGCTCTAGATGCCTCCAGTCCCACAGTTTGTACAGCTGTTTCTCAAAGTGAAAGAATGGTGAGAGCACACCGGCAAGGACAGCGGACTGATGCCAACTCTGACCACCCCACCCTGCCGTGTGAGGGCCAGTATGGCGCCTCCCTCCTCAGACAGGAGATGCACGGTGTTGCGCCTGCAGCTCCTGCGCCCTCGGCAGTTGGTGTGAGAGGCAGTCGCCTGTTTGGAGGAGACAAGCCTAGGTTCTAGCAGGGCTCTTCCCTATGGGGAAGCCTGAGCACACACCTAGCGTCATGTGGACCTCGGGCGTGAGGGCTGCTCCTGCCCGTGAGGGAAGCTGCCTGCTCGGGGAGGGCCACCCCGGCTGCCCTCCCTCCCACCCTCTCTCCCTCCTTCCCTCCCTCCCACCCTCTCTCCCTCTCTCCCTTCCTCCCTCCCTCCCTCCCTCTCTCCCTCCCTGCCTCCCACCCTCTCTCCCTCCCTCCCTCCCTCCCTCCCTCCTTTCCTCCCTTCCTCCCTCCCTCCCACCCTCTCTCCCTTCCTCCCTCCCTCCCTCCGTCCCTCCCTCCCTCCCTTCCTCCCTTCCTCCCTCCCTTTCTCCCTCCCTCCCTTTCTCCCTCCCTCCCTCCCTTTCTCCCTTCCTCCCTTCCTCCCTCCTCCCTCCCTGCCTTCTTCGTCCCTTCCTTCCTCCCTTCCTCCCTTCCCCCCTTCCTCCCTTCCCTTCCCTTCCTCCCTTCTCCCTCCCTCCCTTCTCCCTCCCTCCCTCCCTCCCTCCCTTCCTCCCTTCCTCCCTCTCTTTCTCCCTCCCTCCCTTTCTCCCTCCCTCCCTTTCTCCCTTCCTCCCTCCCTTTCTCCCTTCCTCCCTTCCTCCCTTCCCTTCTTCCCTTCCCTTCCCTTCCCTTCCATTCCCTTCCATTCCCTTCCATTCCCTTCCATTCCCTTCCATTCCCTTTCATTCCCTTCCCCCTTCCCTTCATCACTGACTAGGACACAGGAGCCCCAGCTGCCTCACTGACTCGGTGCAGGCCTGAGGCTCCTGTTAAACCCTCCCATGTCCTCGTGCCCCATGGCAGTGTGCTTGCCAGTGCTTGATACTGGCACTGTGTCCTTAGCAGGTCACGCCGCAGAGGGACAGGGCGTGGGAGACGCACTGCAGAGGTCTGACCTGGAGGAGCTCGGCAGGGAGAGCGGAGGGCCCACTGAGGCTGGGGAATGGCTGTGCTCAGATCTGTGTCACCTGGAGCAGAATAAATTTACATAGAATTGAATCACAAAGTTAGTGCATAAGCACCAGATTTCATTAAGATTTTTAGAATTTTTCCCTAAAATTGTTTCTTTTTCTTTAAAAATCTGAATTTTAAATTTAAGTTTTCAGATTTTTCTAAACACTTATGTCAGACTTGTCCTCCAAGTCTCTGCGGGCCATCGCTTGGTAGAGCACCCAGCCCTCTTGGTGCCCTGGGCCCGCCAGCTGTCTCATCGTGGTCCTGTGGTGTCCCCTTTGGACAAGCTGCGTTTTTAATTGTGACACAGTTTACACGAGTCCACCCTGTCCTGGTGGAGCTGTGTGAGCCTTCCGCCAGCCACGTGGCCTCTTGTGCGGTCCCCCCGCCCCAGCTGCCGCTCCACATGTCCTCCTGGTGGCTCTGCCTTTCCCAGGATGCCCTCTTGTCTGGGTTTCCTGGTGTTGTAGCTTCCGGGTTGTGTTCCATCCTTGGAGTTCGAGTCTGGGTGTCCATCACCTCTTGAAGGGCACGTGGGTCATTTCCAGGGTGTGTTGACTTCACAGGACACAGGCTTTGTGTGGCCGTCCTGTGGGATGCATGCTGAGCAGAGGTCCGGGGGCCGGGTGCTGGCCACACTGTGTGTGTGACCGCAGGGACCTGCGGGCCATCCCGGGCACTGCAGTTCCCCGCGGCCGGGATGTATGAGGTGGTCACCTCGCTGGTGTGTGGGCTCCACTCCGCATTCCCCTGTCACGTGACACTGAGCGTCTTCTCGCAGGCCCGCTTGCTCCCTGGGCTTTGCACACGGCTTTGGCACAGCGCTGCTCCATTATCTGTCCACGGTCTCTGTCGGGTGGTCTGTTCTCCAATTAAGAAGTTGCAGGAATTCTTTGCACGTCACAGACGCGGGCCTTCATCAGACCCATGTTGTGTGGCTCTCCTATCCCAGTGTCTCCTCACCTGGCAGCCGGCAGGCACTGGGCTCCCCCCGCCCCGTGTCTCTCGTGCTCCCCCCACCTATTCCCCCCCTGCCCCGTGTCTCCCCTGCCCCCCCCACCTACCCCCCCGCCCCGTGTCTCCCCTGCTCCTCCCCACCTATCCCCCCCGCCCCGTGTCTCCCCTGCTCCCCCCACCTACCCCCCCGCCCCGTGTCTCCCCTGCTCCCCCCACCTATCCCCCCCGCCCCGTGTCTCCCCTGCTCCCCCCACCTACCCCCCCGCCCCGTGTCTCCCCTGCTCCCCCCCACCTACCCCCCGCCCCGTGTCTCCCCTGCTCCCCCCCACCTACCTCCCCCCCGGACTCCTCTAGCCGACACTGTGCTGCTTCTAGTGAGACGTGTGTTTGTCATCTCGCTCTGAGGGCAGGCTTGTCTGTGCCTGCGTCCCAGCACCTGGAACAGCTGTGCCCGGGGCAGGGTCGGCTCCGCAGCTGTCGGATGAGTGGGTGCTGTGTCCTCTCTGCCTGCGAGACAGACAGCCCGATTGTGTGGCTCAGGTGCAGACCTGAGCGGTGAACAGACGGGCTTTGACAAGGTGACCGTTCGCTGCTGGTAGACACTGGGCTCGGGCACCGTGCCTGTCAGACAGGCCGCACCTGGACCAGGTCCAGCCGGGGCTGGCTCTCCCTCCCTGGAGAAAACAAGGTGTACGTTTCCTGTTGCGACACCGAGGCAGAGCCGTGCACGGGGGAGATTGACAGCACTCCCCGAAGCTCAGCACCAGCTCCCCGGACGGGGGCCGGGACCACACCTGCAGCAGGTCCTGGGCACTGCGGTCCCGGAGGCCCTTCTTCTTTGGGGCGGTCCTTCCGTTGGAGCCGTTTTTCTTGGTGACGCTTGAGTGACAGGAAGCCCCTCTTCCTAGTGGTGACTGGCTTCCGAAACCTTCAACACGGAGGACAGAGTTTGCTTTTTTTTTTTTTTTTTTTTTTTGTATTTTTCTGAAGCTGGAAACGGGGAGAGACAGACAGACTCCCGCATGCGCCCGACCGGGATCCACCCAGCACGCCCACCAGGGGCGATAATCTGCCCACCAGGGGGCGATGCTCTGCCCCTCCGGGGCGTCGCTCTGCTGCGACCAGAGCCACTCTAGCGCCTGGGGCAGAGGCTAAGGAGCCATCCCCAGCGCCCGGGCCATCTTTGCTCCAATGGAGCCTTGGCTGCGGGAGGGGAAGAGAGAGACAGAGAGGAAGGAGGGGGAGGGGGTGGAAAAGCAAATGGGCGCTTCTCCTATGTGCCCTGGCCGGGAATCAAACCTGGGTCCCCCGCACGCCAGGCCAACACTCTACCGCTGAGCCAACCGGCCAGGGCCCAGAGCTTGCTTTTTTTTAACCCACTTTAGAAACGAGAGGAGTCCCGTTGAGGGAATGCCGCTGTGGTGTGGACGGCTTCCCGCATGAGGCCCTGTGTTCTCATGTTCACCGAGCTCACTCTGGTCCGCTCTGCCATGCGTACTGTCCCGGTGCGGGGACTGTGCCGGGAAGGCAGGGAAGGCAGGCGTGCTCCGTGGGGCCTGCAGCGTCTGAGCCCCAAGTGTGAGGGAGACGGCAGCTGCCCGCTGTGGGGCAGGCGCCTGCCGTCCAGCAGCCATAGTGGCGCCTGGTTCATGCTCTCAGGCCCCGTGCTGAGTCTTCTACCAGGAGCGCCGTGGCCACAGGGGCAGGGGCTGGTCCTCAGCGGGCAAGTCAGGGCCTGCACACGAGGGGCCAGCCCCAGGCCCCAGCAGGGGTCCCTGTCAGTTCCCTGGACCCCTTTTCAGTCGACCCCTCAGCCCCTGCATGGAGGAAAGTCGACCGCTAAACCCTTTCCAGGTCACTCTGCTCTGTACACGGCACACACACCCCCACCCGACCCCCGCTGACCACCTCATTGGCCCACCTACCCTGAGAGTTTGTGAGTCCAGTCCCAGCGGACCTGCTATCGGACGTGGGTAAACACATTTAAAAATCGATGCTCTGTGTTTCTGACTGCAGTTAAATCACGCTTAGTCTAACTGTGCAAACAGTAAGCTGGATCCGTGTTCGTGCATTCTGACCTGCTTATCTGGACTTTCTGCTGGCCTCTCCCTGATCTGAGAGACAGGGAGACGTGCTGAAAAAACAAAGTGAGGAGGAAGGGCCCTCGTCCTCCCCAGGAGCCCCGAGGCCACCGTGCTCAGCCCACGTTGTACCTGAGGCCTGACATCTGCCCACACGTCGGATGGTTCTCCAAGGGAGGCCTTTGCTCCTGACTGCAGCAGGCACAGTGCGGGTGCACTGGGAGCTTGGCTGACCTACTGGGTGCCCACACAGATCTGCAGTAAAGCCCCCAGTAGCTCGTCAGAAAAAGGACTGGAAGATCAGAAGGAAATTGCTTGGTAGCAGGAAAAGGGAGGTAGAAAGATACAAGTTGGAGTGTCACCATAAACACATAGCAGGATCCTCAGGCCCCCACGCCAGGAACCAGCTGCAAAGCAGAGGTCAAGCAAGGAGCCCCACGCCCGTCCCACACGTGCCGGCTCTCAGTGCCGCAGATGCTAACAACCGAGCATGGTCGTGTGAGTACCCGGCAGTGTGCAGGTGCTCATGGGGCCTTCCTCAGCACCCCGTGTGGGCACTTTGCGCACGCCGCAGACTTAGGGGTGAGAACCCACAGGGACAGAGGAAAAGACAGCCCCTCCCACCTGTGCTTGAGCGAGGATTTAACTTTGACCCTCAGACCCGAGGGTGAAGAGTGGTCACGGCAGAAAGAGCATCTTCTGTTCTGTCTCCCCTGTTCTCCGTCTGAGCTGCGGCACCTTGCTGAGACTCGTTTGTCCTCCCTGCCCTCACTCCCCCGTGCTGTCCTCTCACACGTCCTTCCTCCCAACACGTCTGCACGGCCATGTTTGACTTTGTTTCAGTCACAAACAAACTTGACAGACATTCCGCTCGCCCCCGAGTGCTGGTGTGCATGGTGCTCCCTCAGCGCGGAGCCAGCGAGCGTCTGTTTGCCGATGTTTCCTCTCCGAGCTTCTCAGTCGTGAGCTCCTGCAGTTATGTCTGCAGAGAAGACTCAGTGACACAGCCTCTCTGGGCACCCGAGGGCAGTGAGCGCCCTGGAGGGAGGGTGACTGTCCTTGGGCCCCAGGGCGCGTCCCAGCCGTCACTGTTACTGCTGAGGGGAGAGCTCACAGTGCGTTGTCGAACGCCATCGACTGGAGCCAGAGCCTGCGGGTCGCCCTGTGCAGTCAGTCCGGAGCCCCCCCTGCTCAGACTCACAGTCGTGTGGAGGTCCCACAGGGCACACACGGCAGCCCCACTGGAAGTGACGCAGCTGTCCATCAGCCAGTGTGGATGCACCATGGGGGTCCCTCCATGCAAGGGAACAGTTTAGCCACGAAGGAAGTTCTGTGCACACCAGGACGTGGATGTGTCTTGCAAACATCTTGCTTAGTGAAAGACACTCGTTTATATGAACTCTCTAGAACAGACAGAACTCTGGGCACAGGAAGGGGAGCGGTTCCAGGATGGGGCGGGCAAGAAGCAGGTGGAGAAGTGCATGCGGCACGGTCCCACCTGTGGAGCATTCTGGACTGGGCAGTCCACCTGTGGAGCGTTCTGGAACGAGCAGTCCATCTGTGTGGGGGGGCGTGGTCGCCTGGGGCAAGGTAGGAGTGCCAGGCACAGGGCCTTCCAGGGGGCACAGGAAACGGGCAGTGGGTGTAGCCGGGTGTAGCCGTTTTCTTGGTGCGAGTGTTTTGCAGGTGTGCCTGGAGGTCAGACCTGGCCAGGTGTGCAGACTGCCCTGTCACTCACACCTCGACCTCACTGTGAAAGTCTGAATTATGACACTTTGTCCTTTGTTGCTGTCTTGCGAGTTGGTTTGAATTTTTAGGAGTTCAGGATAAAATCTCTAGGCATACCGTAAGGAGGAGGGTACGGTATGGGACTTTTCACACGAACTCTTGAGAGTCTGTGAGGACGACGGTTTCTTTCTGACTTTTTTCCCTAGAGACTCGCCCTGGGCTGGGCTGTCGGGAGCTCGTCTTCAGAAACCTCTGCAAGATCCTTCCGGCCATCTGCCACGACGTCACCGACTGGGTGGTGGGGACCCGCGTGAAGGCGGCCCAGCTGTTGACGGTGCTGCTGCTGCATGCCGAGGACCATGTCACGCAGCACCTCGAGGTCCTGCTCCGGACCCTGCTCCTGGCCTGCGCCGACGAGGAGTCGGCTGTGATCAGCAGTGTGAGTGGCTGCGTCCGGTCACACTTAGTGCGCTCTGGCAGACGGCTGTCCATTCGCACTCGGGTTTGTGGGTCTGTGAGCTATGCAGCCTGGTGGCCGAGGACCCAGCACCACGCTGAGGTTAGGGTGCCCCTCTCCCCAGGACGGCCTCGAGTCTGCCCCGCACCCTGGCCCAGCCCTGCTCCCAATCTGCTCCATCCTGTGACGCCCTTGAGGGAGGTGTGCAGAGGCAGTCGCCCCGCCGGGCATTGGGGATGGGCGTCCACACATCCGGCTGCCCTGAGGTCACCGAGCTGGGCACCTCTGTCCCTCCTCCTCAGCCGGGGTTCCACAACCGGGGGCCCTGTGCGTTTGTCCCACATCAGGGGCCCTCCAGGACAACCCTCCGCCAGCCAGACACGCTGCCCTAAAAGCCAGCAGCCTCGGAGGTTCAGAGCAGCAAGGGCCTCTGTTTCACACCGTGTCCTGAGCACACAGCGGTCAGCAGCAGAGGTGCCGGGGTGGCCGCCCCCAGCCCGTGCGTTTTCTCCACAGTGCACGCGGTCCGCAGAGCTGATCGGGACGTTCGTCAGCCCGGAAGTGTTTCTGAAGCTGATCTGGCCGATGCTGAAAAAGTCGCCCTGCGCCTCTGGCCTCCTGGTCCTCGCCTCACTCATTCGGGGCTGCCCACGGGAGGCCCTCCAGCCACACCTGAAAGCCATTGCCACGGAGCTGGCCGGGCCTCGCATCCGTCAAGGGTCTGAGAATGTAAGTGTGGGGACAGGAGGCAGCGACTTCCAGCCTTTCTCATCTTGTGGCACAAACTTGTTCCTTTGTCCCGACCAGACGGCTGTTGTGCCAGCTGCTCTCATTTCTGTTTGATGGTCAGAGAGAAGAGGGCAGTGCCCCTCACTCATCAGGAGGTCGTGCAGGTTTTTAAAATTCTTGCAGCACCCTGATTGAAATCACTGCCTCTCTGGTGGCCATGTTGCCGCCAGTTACCATCTGCATGACTTGCTGGTCGGTCACTGCTGTGCGTCTACCGGGATCTGTCAGACCGATCACGGTGGCCAGGGTGCGGCCGTGTCCCCGTCCTGCTGAGACCGCACATGCTTCCTATCTCATCAGCTCCACCTGGCACAGCAGCCATTTAAACTACATTTTTAAATGTATTCCTCAGTCACCCTGGCCACATTCCAAGTATCCAAGAGCCACATGTGGCCAGTGCTGCCGTGGTCACGTGCTCCCAGTGAGGGTCACCCGGTGGGCAGCTCTAATGAGCCCCCTCCTACTCCCTGCGAGGGGGTGCAGGCTCCTCTGTGGCTCCACACAGTGTCCCCTGCAGTAACGCCCCACCCCAGCACTCTGGACTTCGTCCATGTTGGGGGCTTCAGTCATGAGCCTCCGGCGAGCCGCCTGAGGGTGTGGCGCCCAGGGCCGGCTGTGTGGCTGTGATAGGTGTGTTTCCTTTGAAACGGAGCAGCACCCATTCCGTCTGACGCAGCCTGGACAGTTAGGGTTAGCAGTTCGGAATAATTTTTCATCGTTTGCTACTGAAGAAAAATAACGCTGTTTTTGTTGGGCTTGCTGGACGTGGCCCCAGATCTTTCTGTGGGGCCAGCAGGCTGCCTCGAGTGGTCTGTCCGGGCAGCGCCAGCGCCAGATGTGGCCGTGCTGCAGCCACAGAGCTGGGCCCGGGGAGGGCACAGGCCAGCGCCGGACGTGGCCGTGCTGCAGCCACAGAGCTGGGCCCAGGGAGGGCACAGGCCAGCACCGGACGTGACCGTGCTGCAGCCACAGAGCTGGCCCCGGGGAGGGCACAGGCCAGCACCGGATGTGACCGTGCTGCCACCACAGAGCTGGGCCCGGGGAGGGCACAGGCCAGCGCCGGACATGACCGTGCTGCCGCCACAGAGCTGGGCGTGGGGAGGGCACAGGCCAGCACCAGACGTGACCGTGCTGCAGCCACAGAGCTGGGCCCCCAGGAGGGCACAGGCCAGTGCCGGACGTGACCGTGCTGCAGCCACAGAGCTGGGCCCGGGGAGGGCACAGGCCAGCGCCGGACGTGGCCGTGCTGCAGCCACAGAGCTGGGCCCAGGGAGGGCACAGGCCAGCACCGGACGTGACCGTGCTGCAGCCACAGAGCTGGCCCCGGGGAGGGCACAGGCCAGCACCGGACGTGACCGTGCTGCAGCCACAGAGCTGGGCGTGGGGAGGGCACAGGCCAGCACCGGACGTGACCGTGCTGCAGCCACAGAGCTGGGTGTGGGGAGGGCACAGGCCAGCACCAGACGTGACCGTGCTGCAGCCACAGAGCTGGGCGTGGGGAGGGCACAGGCCAGCACCGGACGTGACCGTGCTGCAGCCACAGAGCTGGGCCCGGGGAGGGCACAGGCCAACACCGGACATGACCGTGCTGCAGCCACAGAGCTGGGCCTGGGGAGGGCACAGGCCAGCACTGGTGCACTTGGCGGTGGGCTCGTCTGGTCATCGGTCACAGCCTTTCTCTGACCTCCCAATGAGAAGGACACTGCCCACAGCCACATTATGCACTATTTGAATGAACCTGTGAGGCAGTTTGTAAGCTACGGAGAAAGGGAATCCAGATGGTGTCTCGGAAAGGGAGGCTGGAGGCCGTCTCGTCTCCTCCAGGAGGTTTTAGCTGTTTCTGCTTCTTCCAAAGCCGTTTCTAACATAATGGTCAGTCCACATACCTTCTGCGTTTTTGCTCACAAGTGGTTCTGATAATGATTTTGACCCTGTGGGTCACTTTGCAAGCTAGGGGCATTTGCTGCCAGAGGGTGTACGTTGAGAACTTGTACTGGTGTTTAGACATGTAGCTTACGTGCTCTGCAGCCAAGAAAATACAATTTCGTACCTTAGTGTCGAGTGCAGGAGAGCTGGATCCCTGAACCTCGATTTCAGGTTCGTGTTTGGCTCCTTGTCTGCCAGGGTTTTCCAGGCGGTTTTCATGAGCATTTGAAGAACGAGAGACAGCGTCTCACAAAGTCCCATTGCATGGGCGTCCCTAGACGAGTTCCAGGCCTGCCCAGGCTGGGACGCCAGCGTGACGGAACCCAGACTTGGCAGTCTGCTGCTTCCGGACAGACAAAAACCTCGTCGTCTCCGGTGTGAGCGGAGGCACCTGCTCTGACCTGGGTGTGTGCACGTGTGCCTGTAAACCTGTGAGGGCGTGCGAGTGCGTGTGTGCACACATCCTCAGGAAGTAGCTTGTGTTTCCTACGGTTATTTCCCGTAGCTGTGAGAACAGGCCATGAATGTCTTTCAAGAACAGGTTGAAATTTGAAAGCTCCTGTGTGAAACAAAGTGTCCAGGGGGTACGGAGCTGCTGCAGGTCTGGGCTTGGTGGGCGGCAGCCCCAGGTGTCCTGCCGGCACCCGCCCGGGGCTCAGCACACAGAGCTCCTTCTCGCCTTGGAAATGTCTGCTCAGGGACAGGCCTGAAGGGCAGAAACTGATAACATCGGGTCACTCCCCGGTCCCCACTCCGCTGAAGAGCAGGGCGGGCAGCCCTGTGCTGTGTTGCTGCCTACAGACTGCGCTTTGTTTCGGGAGCGCTGACCACTGTGCCTTCTGTCCCTTCCACTCTGCGCAGACGCTGTGCACAGAGCAGTCCATGCTGTTTCTTCCGAGACGCAGTTTCTTCCGTTGTCACAGCATCTGAGACCCGGGTGCAGCATCTGATGGGCCAGGCGTGGGAGGAGGGCAGCGGCCAGGACTGACGGGCTCCCTCCTCCTTTGGCAGCACCGTTACGGGGAGCGCCTGCTGCTGTGCGTGCAGGCCGTAGTGTGCGTGTGCCATGAGGACTGCCGAGGGTGCGGCCTGCAGCTCATGGAGGTGCTGGTGACCGTGATGGCACTTGCGGACGCCCCGGGCCTGGGCCACAAGGTGAGCTCTGCTGCGGGGTCGGTGGCACAGAGACGAGGGACAAGCTGGCCCGGGCCACAGCGCCTGTGCATTTCCGTGTCTCTGCCTGCGGACAGCTTGGCCCAGCGTCCGGTGCATAGACACGTAGGGAGGGCATCCCCACCCAGCACGCGGTGGGGCGAGCGCAGGTCTACAGAGGGAGAACGGCGGGGTCTTCCTGTGTGATTGCAAGAACGGAGACTCCAGGCGCTGACCTTCGGGGCGGGAGGCCAGCCCTCCCTCTTCTTCCTTGGGGCCCCTTTGGACTCTGTGTCCGAGGGCCGAGTCCTGCGGGCAGCTTGTCACTAGTTACAGCTGGCGCTCCCAGACCCTGCAGACAGACCCATCCCAGCCGGCCCGGGGAGTCCCAGGCCCTCCTGGCATTTGCAGCCCGAGGAGGAGCGGGCAGGGGCTGCGTGGTGGCGCCTGTCTTCCCTCACCCTCCGTCCAGGGCAGCAGTGACTGCCACCCCAGCGTCTGTCGGCTGGGAGCCGGGCAGAGAGGACTTCGCTGGACTTTGCAGACAATCGGCCTGTTTGGATGAGCTCCCTGAAGCCCATCACACCCCAGCTCTGCTCTGCAGTAGTGCAGGGATGTGGGGGCACAGCTGTCACGCTCATAGACCAGGGCCCGGGACCAGCATCTCAGTAAACACGCTGGTCTGTTCACTGGTTGTGTGCCAACCTTGCCATCACGTGAGCAGAAACGCAGGTGGTCAGCCAGTGTCCACAGCCCCAGGTCCTGGCCCCTGCTTCCAAGGGTGCTCTGCCGTCCTCACGGGGACGTGGCTGCAGTTAACCTGGCCATCCCAGCAGGCTGTGGCCTGAGGGGGCTCTGAGCCAAGTCAAGACTGTCCCAGCCTGTGGCTTACACTTCCCAGGTCCGGGAGACCATGGACATGCTGGCCGCGGTGGACAGTGGTGGTGACAGCCAGGACCTGTACCGCGAGCACGTGGGCCCCCTCCTGGAGCGGCTGGCCAAGTCGCAGCGGGACTGGACCGTGCACTCCCCGGAACTCCTGCAGTTCTGTGTGCTGGTCACCCACGCAGGTGAGCCTCCACGGTGAACAGAGCTGAGTAAGTTACTCAGAGTGTCACCTCTGGAGAAGGGGTGACAAACAAAACCTGGACTTTTGAAATGCTGAGGACATTATCCTGGAGGCTGGAATGGGGCTCTGGGTCAGACCCGCACCTGCTCCCCTGCCCCCCTATAGCCTGTCCCTCAGGTGCACTTGGCCATGCGGGTCGGTAGGTGGGTGGCTGCAGGGGCCGGGACCCTCCGCCTTTCCCGGGTCATCCCCAGCCTCACCGCCAGGCCTCTCCTGGAGCGAAGTGTCACCCCTGAGTCTCCACGGTGGGTTCCAGCGAGGTTTTCAGGGGGGCACGGAGGTTTACAGCTGTCTGTGCACAGCCCAGGGTGTTCACTTTTGAGGGTTCGAGTGTTTCCCAAACGAGTGCAGGAACCAGGCGGCTCCCGCGCTCACGGCACAGGTGTGCACACTGGGGACCAGCGTGCTTTCTCAGCAGGAAAGCGGGTCCAGGTTTGCTGCACCTGAGGTGGTCTCCTAGAATCTGTTTCTATTTGCAGTTTAAAAAAGATATTTCTTACGGTGGTGCCAAAACTGACAGCCACTTGGAAAAAAACGTTTTTGGGTCCTCATTTTATGTCTTGCCCAGGAAAACATTGACAGTATAATATGTTAGGTGACAGGCGCTGGTTCTAGAACTACCAGTTCAGTAGCCCCACCTGTGTTTGCTCTGACTCCCTGTGTGTGCGTGCATGCGTGTGTGTGCGTGAGCATGTGTGTGTGTGTGTGTGTGTGCCTGCATGTGTGCGTGTAAAATCTGAAAGGTGGAACCGTTTTCCTCTGCTCTGGGAGTGTGGAAGAGGTTTGCTTTCTTCTTTTCTTTATTCTTTAGTATTTTCCAAGTGTTGTGTAAGGAGCGTGTACTACTAACAGGAAAGAGGGTTTAAATACTTTCTGCTAGGTAAATTCCTCCAATTCCTTACTTAGAAAAGTTCTGTGAAAAGATGACTACTTTAATTGTAAAACATAGAGAAACATAACTTTGTAGAGTCTGGAAAGATGGAAAGGGGCTACAAAGGAGAGAGGGAGGATTGAGGCCAGCGTGGAGGAGGAGACAGGGAGGCTCACAGCAGGCCCCGCGTGGGGCTGGGCACCGTGTCTGAGCTGCCTGAAGAGTCACCACCCCTGGTGAGCAGAGGAGGAAAACGCAGCCTTTAATAAAGAGGTGTGGGTTTGCCTGACCAGTGGGGACGCAGTGGATGATAGAACATCGACCTGGGACACTGAGGTCCCCGGTTTGAGACCCCGAGTCCACTGGCTTGGTTCAAGCCCTCCGGTCAAGACACATATATATGAGAAGCAATTCATGAACAGCTAAAGTGCTGCAACCACAGGTTGATTGTTCTCATCTCTCTCCCTTCCTGTCTAGCTCTCTCATCACAGGTCTGAAGTAGGATGCCCTTTTTCATCTATGAATTTAGTCAAAATGTAAAAAGCACCCTTGGGTTGAGCGGAAGCCTTGGCTGACAGGGCTGGTGGGTTGTGAGGAGCCTGAGTTTATGCTTCTGCAGTTACCAGTGGGTTCCGACAGCGTGTGTGTGCATGTCTGTGTGTGTTCCGGCCTTTTCCAGCAATCACACTCATGAGAACCTGTCCTGGGGAAATAATGCTGATTGTGGAGAAAGCCAGGTGCCCAGAAATACTCAGCGGGAGGGGGGGGGCGTATTTAGTCACAGAAGTTGGCAGTGGCCCAAATACCCAACAGGAAGTTAGTTCCCTGTGTGATGACATATCGTAGAGAAGTGCTTGGCAGCCTGGACGCCGCCGTCAGCCCCAGAGCGACACAGGAACACGCATGCCGCGACACGCTGCAGAAAGCAAGCCGCATGCGCACCCCTGCAGGGTCCGTGCTCGGAGGGCACAGAGAAGGGGCTGGCAGGCCAGGCCTGGTTTGGGGATTTGTTTTCTTAACTCCCTGAGCACCAGTGGCACAGTGCACATCCCAGTACACCCCTCTGCCCGCCGTAGGCAGGTGGCACATCCCCTCTGTCTTCAGCAGCGACCTTGACCGTGGGTGTCATGTAGCCTCCTCTGTTGAAGCCAGAGATGCCCTTTCCCAGCCTGTTAATATGTGTGTTCGTGTGTGCGCGAAAGGCAGGGCAGCGGCCGACGTGGGCATCGGGCCCACAGAAAGTCCCCTGGGGGGACCGGCCCTGAGGTAGGACACCAGATGGGCGTGGACGAAGAGGCCAGCACAGACGGTGGTGGGGAGGGCAGGGACGGGTGTCCCCCTGGGGACTGCACCTCGACACAAGGTCTGCTCTGTGAGGACCACCGCTGGGCCGTGCTCGGGCGCCTGGGTCGTGAGAAGAGTCTGCGTCTCCCTCCTCTCCCACCCTCAGTGCGTGTGGTGGGCGTCCGGTCACTGTCAAGAGCCCCAGCTGCAGGACGGGCTGCACCTGGCCCCGGGCCTGGAAGTGGAGGGTGTGCAGGCAACACTGGCAGGCAGCGCTCTGGCCTGCCCTGTGGTCAGTGAGGTCTGTGGGATGGCGGCCACTTGCTCCTCAGTCCTCTCCCTCCAGGCTGTCCCATCCCCGGGGTGCCCTGTGAGTGGGCTCCTTTCCACACCCACACGCTGCCCTTTAGACCCTCACCCTAACCTGTCTGAGAAGACTTCACTGGACACGCTTCATTTTTAAAAGATAATTCTTTTTTAAAAAACAAAGGTGCCCTGGCCGGTTAGCTCAGTGGTAGAGTGTCGGCCTGGCATGCAGGGGACCCGGGTTCGATTCCCGGCCAGGGCACACAGGAGAAGCGCCCATCTGCTTCTCCACCCCCCCCCTTCCTCTCTGTCTCTCTCTTCCCCTCCCGCAGCCAAGGCTCCATTGGAGCAAAGATGGCCCGGGCGCTGGGGATGGCTCTGTGGCCTCTGCCTCAGGCGCTAGAATGGCTCTGGGTGCAACAGAGCGACACCCCAGCTGGGCAGAGCATCGCCCCCTGGTGGGCGTGCCAGGTGGATCCTGGTCGGGCGCATGGGGGAGTCTGTCTGACTGCCTCCCCGTTTCCAGCTTCAGAAAAAAAAATACAAAAGACCCCACAAAGGTAATTTTCAGACCCCAGGCGTCAGCTGCCATCTCCCCTTCAGAAGCCACTGCTTCTCGGTGGCCAGGCAGGTCATGAGAAGGGAGGGGCAGCTCTGGGCAACTCAGACGTCTCCCAGGGTCTTCGTTCTCAGTGACGACTGTGCGTGGACACTGTCCATTGATGTGTTCTCTGTCACGCTGCTGGCCTGCTCCTCGAAGTTGTTCCCAGGACGCTGAGCTGCCCTTCCACTGGGAGTGTGGGGCCCTGGGGGACCGTTGTCCTTTCCTTGTGCTGGGGGCCTCGTACCATGACCAGCGCCTCTGCGTTGCTCTTCCCCCTTATTCAATAGACACAGACGTTAAGTGTTGGGAACGATGTGTGCTGCCCATTTGTGGGGCGCCGGCTCGGGTGGGAGTCAAGGTGGCCTCCCCACGGGCAGTGGCCACTCACTGACCCTCCTGCCGTGTCCCCTCTGTGAAGGAAGCGGACAGGCCCTCCCCATGTGGATGTGTCCTGCTCGCGGGCCGGTCAGTTGTGCTGGCTGCACGGCTCCAGGCTGGTGCCCTGAGCCCCCAGCTGCTTTCCCGGCTCGCAGGTTTGTCTCTGGGTTGGTAACGGCCTATCGCACGAGGGTCAGGCCGCTTTGCCTGCTGCCCTTGAAGTCCTCGTCGCATCAGCAGAGCGCCGTGACCTGGGGTTCAGTGACCTTAGTCTAGAAAGCGCATCCTCTGTGCCCAGGGCCTGCTGCGTGTGGGGTGGGGGTCCTGTGACACGAAGCTCGAGTGACACCAGCCACAGCTCCGTGAGTGTGCAGCCTCCCCTGCCTGCACCTGGCTGAGACCCCCCCCCCCCCCGGGCTCAGGGGACGGTGTGTTCTCAGCGAGGAGTCAGCGGACGCCCACCACCTTCCCGGGAAGATGTTAAATAACTAATTTCGGTTGATGTTTAACATGTTGCTTGACTTTAATTTTTTAAGAGTTTGGGGAAATGTCAGAAAACAGGAAGTGTACAAATTGAACAGAGTGACTGGGGGTTGATAAATGTTCTCGTTACTTTTCTTTGCTAATCACATGAGTCCACGACCAAGAAGGGGCGCCCTTTCTGCAGCTGAGGGGCTCATCTGTCTGGGACCAGGGCCCCCACACCCCACAGGCAGACAGGGAGCTCTTGTGTTCCAGGCCCCGCCCTCGGGGAGGCGCTGCCCCACCTGGTCCCCGTCCTGCGGAGCTGCCTGCAGCCGGACAGAGACCCGCAGATGCGCCTGAAGCTCTTCTCCACGCTGTCCCGGGTGCTGCTGCGGGCACAGGACACCGTGGACTCCCAGGGGTAGGTCTGCACTGCCACAGCTCGCCCCACGCTGTCCCGGGGAGGGGTGCCCCCACACACAGGGGTCCCGGGTGGGCCTGCTGCCCATGCCCGCGGGTCAGCAGCAAGGTCAGGGCAGTGAGTGCACCACAAAGGGAGGCCCTAAATCAAAGTCCCTTTAGTGTGGTCATTAAAATTCCATTGAGCGAAAAAGCTTTAGGGAACATTAACTATTAATGGTTTATATATTAGCTGTTCTCAGTTTTAAAAGCCTTTTGGTACCTTTCAAACCTAACAAAGCATTGATTGAGTTGCCACTGATGGTGAAGCCTTTGAAAGGACTTTTGGTTGTGTTGCAGCTGTGTGGGCTGCCGGGCGGCCTGTGGACACACCGTCCTGCTGTGAGGAGGGGCGGCCGGGTCTGCCCAGGTGGGGCTGGGAGCTGTCGGGGGACCTGTCCCCGAGGGAGCCGATCAGCACAGAGCAGAGTCCTGCTTCGTTGTGGAGGCTGATGGGGTCAGAGGTGACTGGCTCGTGCCGACTTCTCTTCTCTGGATTCACGCTGATTGCTGCTGGGCCTCTAGCCAGACATCACATTGCAGGAACTTTGATTTCCTGCTTGTCTGCAAAAACGTGGCGCTGAGGAGGGACCATAAAACATGCTGAGTGCCGCCCTGGCTGCCGTCCCGGCACGAGGCCGACCTCCACCTGGAGAGCTCGCAAGGCCGTGGGAACGCCGGCCAGGCCGTCCGCTCGGGGCCTGTGCTCCGCCGTGTCCCCGAGGACAGTGAGCCCTGCAGGTCAGCCGCTGAGTCTAGACAGAGCTCCCAGCAGACACTGCGCTGAGCCTCATGGAAGAAGCCAGTACTGGGAAGACACCGTCGGGTGGCTGTGGGGGGAGCATGAGCTGCTTTCACGGGCAGGGGGAGGAATGGAAGCAACAGCGGCTGTGAAACCTGCCGTCCGCGCGCAGAGGTGGAGACCGTCAAGAGGGAATAATCCCTCGCTGGCCCTCGTCGGTCAGTGTCCATTGGTTGGGTCGGCCGTTCCGGCCCTCCACCCGGCCTGCGGATCCTGCTCTGAGGGGGGCTGGCTCCTGGCATCAGGCGTTTCCACCAGACTCGGGTGAAGTCGGCAGGAGCGTCGAGGAAGCAGCGAGGACGTCGGGGTCTCAGGACGAGGATGAGCTGTTTCTCCCAAGTGGATGGTCTCCTTTGTGCTGAAGGGGTTCTCTGAGCAGAGTCCCAAGCCGTGTCCCCTTGGGCCCCGTTTCTGTGATCGCTCTGCAAAGACAGTCCCCGTCTGGACCTCTTCCCCAGGCACCAACCGTGCAGGAGCCGCCCGCGAGCTCCCACCTGACCTGTGTCTTCTGTGCGCAGGGGCGTCAGTGTTTGAAAGTCAGGTGCTTTCTCTCCCCATCACATCATCTCCCCGGAGGGCAGCTCAGACAGCGGGCGCAGCTCATGGCCACAGCTCGTCAGCCACGTTGGGTACCCGCCCGAGTCAGGGCTCCTGCAGACCACCCGTCGGGAGCAGCAGCTCTGCTGCAACACTGACGCTCACTGAAGACTAGATGGCCTCCTGACCCCCATGCACTCTGCTGGCCCGCAGCTCGCCTTGGCGTTGGCTCTGGGGTGCCCCCTGCTGGCGGCCGTGGCCCCTTACCTCCGGCCTGCCCCTGCGAGGTGTTCTCAGCCAGGGTTTGAGCTGTGAGCCACGTTCCGAGTGCCCTTTACAGTGATGCTGGGAAACAAGTCGAGGAATCACTCGTTCAGCAAATCACGCTCTGGTCTGTGAGCAGAGGCTGTGAGCGCAGGGGACCTCCGGGGGCAGTGCCGAGGCTGGTCCCTGGGAGGGGCTGAGTGGGATGCTGGCCCCTGCAGTGCTGAGGCTGGTCCCTGGGAGGTGCTGAGTGGGGCGCTGGCCCCTGCAGTGCCGAGGCTGGTCCCTGGGAGGCGCTGAGTGGGGCGCTGGCCCCTGCAGTGCCGAGGCTGGTCCCTGGGAGGCGCTGAGTGGGGCGCTGGCCCCTGCAGTGCCGAGGCTGGTCCCTGGGAGGCGCTGAGTGGGGCGCTGGCCCCTGCAGTGCCGAGGCTGGTCCCTGGGAGGCGCTGAGTGGGGCGCTGGCCCCTGCAGTGCCAAGGCTGGTCTCTGGGAGGTGCTGAGTGGGGCGCTGGCCCCTGCAGTGCTGAGCTACCAGGTGGCAGCTGGGGTTCCAGAGCCCGTTCGTCTTGGTGGCACGGCAGTGTGGGTGGGCACCAGTGAGAAGTCCCCTGCTGAGTGGATGGGGACTCGGTCTCTGGCACAGACCTGCAGCGTCCTCGTGGAGGTGGGGGAGCGTGGTTGGGACCTGCTCGGCCTGTCGTGCGTGGGAGTGACCGCTGGCCCGCTGGTGCTCCTGTGACGTCTCAGGTGTAGCTCAGCCTCCTCCTCGGAGCAAGGGGAGTGACAGATGAAGCCCCTCAGCAGCAAGGTGGTCCCAGGGCCCCAGGTCTCTCGGCTCAGGCCCCATAGCTGCTCCCAGGCCAGGCCAGCAGGAGCCCCCGGGATGGCAGGCTGGCCAGGATGGCCATCTCCCCAGGGCACGAAGGGCGCTCGTGCTCAGCTGTCCACTGCTGCCGGGAACGGAGGGCTCTCATGCTCAGTGTCCACTGCTGCTGGCGTCGTCTCTGCTGTCTGGTCCTTTCCCCTCAGCCCACTTCCCAAAACAAATGCCTCCTCCAGGGAGCAGCTGTCGACCCTTCTCGCCTGCTCTCCTGTGCTTCCTCCTCAGGCAGTTTCACAGCCACCTGGACACCATGATCAAGGACATCCTGGTCCCCAACCTGCAGTGGCACGCAGGGAGGACGGCCGCAGCCATCCGCACAGCCGCCGTGTCCTGCCTCTGGGCACTCCTCAGCAGCGAGGTCCTGTCAGCCACACAGGTGGGGCGCAGGGCGTCCTGGGCCCGCGCAAGGTGGGGGTGCTGCCCCGCGGTCCCCCTGGGTCTCCTTGGCCACAGCACAAAGGTGCCCACACCAGTGCTGAGTGTCCTCCCGGGGACGTGGGCGGAGTCCCGTGGCACGAGCTGGTAGGATGCAGAGCGTGGACAAGCGTTGTGTTTGCTGTGCTCATCTCGGGGGCTCTCAGCTTCCCATATTGAATGTCACTTTTTACAAGACAAAGGTTTTCATTGGGGAGCCTAACTGAACCGGGTCAGCCGTGGGCTTTCTGCGCTGTTTCCGTTCCTGTCTCCAGCTGACACAGGAATTAAGGCAGCAGTAGAAAGAGTGTCAGTGTTGTGCTTTACTGTGCTTGTGAAAACGTCTCACCAGGTACTCGCTGTGTGTGTGGGCTCCACCTGGCCCACAGCGCACTGTGGTTTCAGTTAAATGCCTCCCACGTTTTCTTGGACACAGTCACGCTGGTAAGGACCAGGCTATTGGGATTTGTGTCTCAGTAAGACTCTGTGGATAATGGATTTTCCATTGATCAAATGAAGCAAAAATTGTTCAAATCATCTAAAGCGTAAGATCCAGCTTCGGGTCTCCCATGTCGCCGTCTCATTGTATCTGTGTGAAAGCCACCTGTCTCTGGGCCGGCGTGCGCCATTGTGGTCACTCCCGTTTCTGCGACGGCTGCAGGTCCAGGACGTGCGGGAGAGGCTGGTGCCCCAGATTCTGACCACCCTGGAGGAGGATTCCCAGACGGCTCGGTTGGTTTCATGCCGAATCATGAACACGCTGTTAGTGTCTTCTGGTGGTGCGATTCGCCCTGATATGTTCATCAAGATTTACCCAGGTAGGACGTTTCTCTTTCCCATGTGTCTATGTTGGTTTGACAGTTGTTTCTTCTATAGGGAAATTAGGAAATGTTATTTTGATTTATGGTCAGTTGGTTCTGAGAGTACAAACCTGGCAATGACAGATTAGAACATCACACTGACTGACACAGGAACGGGACAGCTGGACCAGCTGGGGGCGGAGGCCCAACAGCGCAGGGGGACACGCAGGTTCCCACCGTGGTCAGGGAGTGGCTCTAGGGCGGCAGGGGCCCTCAGAGCGGGAACAGTGGCCAGGCCCCAGGGTGACACAGGCCAGGGCAATGCGTGTGCTGCCCGTGGCCTGAACCCCCAACGTCACTGCCTCCTTGGAGCCAAAACACCGGGCAGACCCCAGATGCAGAAGCCAGACCCCACCCCACCGAGCAGAACTTGAGCTCAGGGGTCTGCAGCCAGGTTCCTGATCACAGGGGGGCTGGTGTCTCCCCCGGCCCGACCCCGAGCGCAGACAGAGCATGTGCACCGCCTCGGAGTTACCTCTCTAAACCACGTCTGAGATCTCAGGAAGGTGCACACGCTGCCCCCAGGAAAGGACAGGTTGAGACTCAGACGGTGAGTGGGAACCAGTGAGGGGCAAGCGTGAGGCCGAGAACCCGGAGAAGCCGTAGGTGAACCTGTGGGAACCAGTGAGGGGCAAGCGTGAGGCCGAGAACCCGGAGAAGCCGTAGGTGGACCTGTGGGAACCAGTGAGGGGCAAGCGTGATGCCGAGAACCCGGAGAAGCCGTAGGTGGACCTGTGGGAACCAGTGAGGGGCAAGCGTGAGGCCGAGAACCCGGAGAAGCCGTAGGTGAACCTGTGGGAACAGGTGAAGTGCAAGCGTGAGGCCGAGAACCCGGAGAAGCTGTAGGTGGACCTTTGGGAACCAGTGAGGGGCAAGCGTGAGGCCGAGACCCCGGAGAAGCCGTAGGTGAACCTGTGGGAACCAGTGAGGTGCAAGCGTGAGGCCGAGAACCCGGAGAAGCCGTAGGTGAACCTGTGGGAACCAGTGAGGGGCAAGCGTGAGGCCGAGAACCCAGAGAAGCCGTAGGTGAACCTGTGGGAACCAGTGAAGGGCAAGCGTGAGGCCGAGAACCCAGAGAAGCTGTAGGTGGACCTGTGGGAACCAGTGAAGGGCAAGCGTGAGGCCGAGAACCCGGAGAAGCCGTAGGTGAACCTGTGGGAACCAGTGAAGGGCAAGCGTGAGGCCGAGAACCCGGAGAAGCTGTAGGTGGACCTGTGGGAACCAGTGAGGGGCAAGCGTGAGGCCGAGAACCCGGAGAAGCCGTAGGTGAACCTGTGGGAACCAGTGAAGGGCAAGCGTGAGGCCGAGAACCCGGAGAAGCTGTAGGTGGACCTGTGGGAACCAGTGAAGGGCAAGCGTGAGGCCGAGAACCCGGAGAAGCCGTAGGTGAACCTGTGGGAACCAGTGAAGGGCAAGCGTGAGGCCGAGAACCCGGAGAAGCTGTAGGTGGACCTGTGGGAACCAGTGAGGGGCAAGCGTGAGGCCGAGAACCCGGAGAAGCCGTAGGTGAACCTGTGGGAACCAGTGAGGTGCAAGCGTGAGGCCGAGAACCCGGAGAAGCCGTAGGTGAACCTGTGGGAACCAGTGAGGGGCAAGCGTGAGGCCGAGAACCCGGAGAAGCCGTAGGTGAACCTGTGGGAACCAGTGAGGTGCAAGCGTGAGGCCGAGAACCCGGAGAAGCCGTAGGTGAACCTGTGGGAACCAGTGAGGTGCAAGCGTGAGGCCGAGAACCCGGAGAAGCCGTAGGTGAACCTGTGGGAACCAGTGAGGGGCAAGCGTGAGGCCGAGAACCCAGAGAAGCCGTAGGTGAACCTGTGGGAACAGGTGAAGGGCAAGCGTGAGGCCGAGAACCCGGAGAAGCCGTAGGTGGACCTGTGGGAACAGGTGAGGGGCAAGCGTGAGGCCGAGAACCCGGAGAAGCCGTAGGTGAACCTGTGGGAACAGGTGAGGGGCAAGCGTGAGGCCGAGAACCCGGAGAAGCCGTAGGTGAACCTGTGGGAACAGGTGAGGGGCAAGCGTGAGGCCGAGAACCCGGAGAAGCTGTAGGTGGACCTGTGGGAACCAGGCACCTGATTCCAGGACGGTTCCAGGGGGTGGGGGGGTGCATGGTGTCTGACTCTGTGTCTTAAGCCAGGTGTCCTCATTAGATAACGACGTGTAATCACCTAGTGTTTGCTGTGTGCCACAAATAGTTAGTGACTTTTAAAAGATGGTTTTGAGAATTCCTGGAAATGAGAACTAGTTACTGAAGTCAAAACTCGGTGCACTGGCCCTGGCTTGTTGGCTCAGTGGTAGAGTGTCGGCCTGGAGTGCAGGAGTCCCGGGTTCTATTCCCGGCCAGGGCACACAGGAGAAGCGCCCATCTGCTTCTCCACCCCTCCCCCTCTCCTTCCTCTCTGTCTCTCTCTTCCCCTCCCGCAGCCAAGGCTCCATTGGAGCAAAGATGGCCCGGGCGCTGAGGATGGCTCTGTAGCCTCTGCCTCAGGCACTAGAATGGCTCTGGTCACAACAGCAACGCCCTAGATGGGCAGAGCATCACCCCCTGGTGGGCGTGCCGAGTGGATCCCGGTCGGGCGCATGCGGGAGTCTGTCTGACTGCCTCCCCATTTCCAACTTCAGAAAAATACAAAAATACAAAAAAAAAAAAAAAACCTCGGTGCACTGGATGAGCAGTAGGCGAACCTGGCTGAGACAGAGTCGTGGCCTGTGAGGTAGTGAGAACGGGCCTCTCACCACACGGGCTGCTGCTCCCGCCCTCGCTTACCTCCCCTGCACGGGTACTGCGTGCTGATCGTCTGCTGAGCCTCTAAAGACAGCAGTCATGGAGGCCAAAGGTTGCTGGTAGATTGTGTGAGAAACACACGCATCTAATAAGAAGTCTGACCCGTGACTAGTCAGAGCATCCGCAGGGGAAGACTGACTCTGCTCAGCAGAACGGCCTGTCCTGGAGTCTCAGCGACACAACACGGGCACAGTGAGCGGCTGTCAGGTCCTGGGCCCTCGGCTCTGTCCCCAGAGCTGCGGAGGGTAAGGTCAGCAGACTTCCCTCCTGTGCGATCTGCTTGCCAGGCGGGGCCTCCCTGCCTGATACCCGTGAGTGGCAGGCTTTGAATCTGAGCACCATGGTGTCTAAGTGGGCCCAGACCACCTGGCGGGTGAGGAGGCCCATGCAAAGGCCCTCGGGCCACTCCTGCCCTGTGTCCAGGGCACCCACCCTTCTGCCTGCAGCACCTGGCATGTGAGCTCTGGGTGCTGCTCCCAGAGACCCGGGTGAGTACCCGGGTGAGCACCGTGCAGGCGCTGCGGCCCTCAGCCTGCTCGTCTTCCTCCGTCCTCCTCCAGAGCTCCTGAAACGCCTGGATGACGTCTCCAATGAAGTGAGGCTGGCGGCAGCCTCCGCCTTGGTCACCTGGCTGGAGTGTGTCAGAGAGGACACCAGGAAGTCCTCCTACCAGAGCCACATTCAGTTCCTGTACAAGGAGCTCCTCGTGTACCTGGATGACCCCGAGAGCACCGTCCAGGACGCAGTCTTGGGTGAGTGTCCTGGCGACTCACTCGGAGTGGCCTTTGGGCCTGTTCCGGGCACATTTGCCCGTTCCCCGTGGCTGAGCGTCGGGGGAGCCACACGGGGGCAGGGGGCAGGCCGGGTCCCTCGGGACATCCCCGTGTCCTCAGGGTCACTGGGCATCCTGAAGGGTGTTGGTATTGTGTGAGGCCGGTGGTAGTTACTATACTAGAAATAAAATTGAGCAAATTTTGAGAAATTTATTAATTCGTTTAAAATAACAAGAAGCCCGTTTCATGTTAAAACATAAATAATATGTATTTGAAAGATTTCCCAAAACAAAATACTGACAAGAAGGGTGTCATTGTTTTATGTTTTCTTCGCTGTGCAAAAATCCTTAATTTGATGTAGTCCCATTTGTTTGTTTGTTTTTGCTGCCCCCGCCTGATGGGACATATCCAAAAAGACATCGCTAAGAGTGATGTAGGAGTCTACTGCCCACATTTTCTTCTAGAAGTTTCATGGTTTCAGGTCTAACATTGACGTCTGTAATCCATTTGGAGTCTGTTCTTGTGTGTGGTATGAAAGGGTAGTCTTAAGTTCATGTTTTTTGCATGTATCTGTCCAGTTTTCCCAGCCAGCACCACTTTTTAAAAATATGTTTAACTGACTTGAGAGAGAGAAACATTGATTTGCTGTTCGACTTATTTATGCATTCATCGGTTGTTTTTTTTCCCTCTACAATGTATCATCTGTGCGTTGGTTGATTCTCGTGTGCACCCTGACTGTGGATCGAACCTGCAACTTTGGCATATCGGGAGGATGGTCTAACCAACGGAGCCCCTGGCCAGCGCCCCAACACCATTCATTGAATAGACCGTCTTTGCCCTGTTGTGTGGTCATCCTCCTTTGTCATAAATTGACCACAGAGACGTGGGTTTATTTCTAGGCTCCCTTCTGTTCCGTTGGTCCACGTGTCTGTCGGCACAGCCGCAGTGTGCTGCTTTGATTTCTGTGGACTTGTGTTGGTTTGATACTTATCTCTGGCATGCTAAGGGTGTTTGCTGTTTTACAGAGGTCCTCAAAGCAGGCAGCGTCCTATTCCCTGACCTGCTGGCAAGAGAGACGGAGGCCGTCATCCACAAACACCGCTCCCCCACCCGCTGTGAGCAGCTCCTGCAGCACGTGCAGGCCAGGCTGCCCGCTCAGTGACCGGAGCTCCAGGCCGGAGCTGCCCGTGCCTCCGCTGGAGGTGGGCGTGAACAGGAAACCCCCGGCCGCACCTGCATGTGGCTCATGGCCTTCACACCTCACCACAGGGCACCTTTCATCAGCAGCCGAGGATGGAGGACTGACAGTGAGAAGAATGTATTTCCTAAGAAAGAGGCGCAGTTCTCTGCTGGGACAGTTTCTCAGACCCAGCAGCTTCTGAAATGACCTTCACAGAGTGGCTGTGCTTTCATGTCCTGTTTATGCCATTCATCGAAAGTCCAACTACAGCAAATGTCCACTGTGCCTCCTGGTGGCCACACCAGCCCAGGCTGCTGGCTCAGGGCTTAGCGGTTCTGTCTGGCGTCAAGCGCCCAAGGCAGTGCTTGACCACTTATTTTTAAAGCCAAAGGAATTTTTTAAAATTTTTAATTCTTCCTTTGGATTCTGTCTACTGGAACTTACTATCTCAGAAAACAGGCTGAAAGGAATATGACGTCTTAAGAACTATTATCAATGAGATTTTTCCCATTTAGAATTTACTGGAAGGTAAAATGGTTGTGGCTCTATTCAGTCAAGTGTCCTTCTTAGGCCAGTAATGCTAACACTGTTAAAAATAGAATATTTAATCAGATTTTGGTTGCTCTCTTGGAAGTAGCAGTAAAGTAAAATTATATTTTATTCTTTAGCACCTTCTACGCCCAAGTGCCTAAAAGATTTCATGTTCAGTGGTTTTTATTTCCATGAGCCAAATACATGTTAATTCAAGGGGGAAATGCTGCCTTTTGCAGAAATCAAATGTTAACGTTTACGCTTAAGTGTTTGAAACTTAATTAAAAATATTTATTGTAATTATCTTGTATGCCTGTCTGTCTGTTTTGATCATTAACTGACATTTTTAGAAATCACTCATTTTTCCTTGGATTTCACCTCTGGGGAAGCCAGCCTGGAGAACCCCAGGCCTCAGCTCGCAGTAAATGCCCTCTCTGGACACCAGGTGGCAGGAGTGCCCCGCGAGCCGGTCGCAGGGCAGCAGCCAGCCTGCCCAGGGCCCACCGTGGGAGGGACAGACCCGCGAGCCGGTTGCAGGGCAGCAGCCAGCCTGCCCAGGGCCCACCGTGGGAGGGACAGACCCTCGAGCCGGTCGCAGGGCAGCAGCCAGCCTGCCCAGGGCCCACCGTGGGAGGGACAGACCCTCGAGCCGGTTGCAGGGCAGCAGCCAGCCTGCCCAGGGCCCACCGTGGGAGGGACAGACCCGCGAGCCGGTTGCAGAGCAGCAGCCGGCCTGCCCAGGGCCCACTGTGGGAGGGAGAGACCCGGGTGTTGGGAGGGGGTCACAGCAGGCCCGGGACCAGCTGGGATGAGTCTGCAACAGGCCCCATGAGGATGTGCTCCCCGACCACACGCACTGATGGCTACAGGGATTCGGGAAGCCCTCAGCTGTGGTCTCGCCCAGAGATTAGTTCCTGAATGCCCTTCCTCCTCAGCATCACCAGGACACCTGTTAGAAATGCCAGTTTTCAGGCCTCAGCCCTGACCTCCTGCATCAGACGGGTGGGGCCCAGGGGTTGGCCCTCCGGAGGGTTCTGTGCCCCAAAGTGGGGCCCGTGCCCTGAGCACACAGGTCTCTGTGCCCAGCCCAAAGCCCCATCCTCTGTCCCTGGTCAGCTATGAGGGGTCACAGGGGCCAAAATACATGGTGGCTTGTCTGATGGGACAACACACTGAACTCCTCGATGCTGTTTTGTTCATGGTTTCCTTCGCGTGCAAGAAACCTTAAGTTTGATGTAGTATCTATCGCTTCTGTACTTTTTCTCTTGCGGTCCCTGCCTGAGGGGACAGACCCAAGAAGAGGTCGCTAAGAGTGATGTCAGGAGTTGACTGCCTGCGTTTTCTTCTAGGAGTTTTATAAGTTTCAGGTCCAATATGGAAGTCTCTAACCCACGTTAAATTTGTTCTTGTATATGGTGTAAGAAAGGGGTCCAATTTCATTTTTTTACCTCTTTTATTGTAGATCAATTGACCGTATAAGCGAGGATTTATTTCTGGCTCTATACTCTATTCCAGGGGTAGGCAACCTTTTTATACCTACCGCCCACTTTTGTATCTCTGTTAGTAGTAAAATTTTCTAACCGCCCACCAGTTCCACAGTAATGGTGATTTATAAAGTAGGGAAATAACTTTATAAAATTTATAAAGCAGAGTTACAGCACGTTAAAGCATATAATAATAATTACTTACCAAGTACTTTATGTCATATTTTCGCTGTTTGGCAGAATAAATCTTTATAAAACAACTTACTATAGTTAAATCTATCTTTTTATTTATACTTTGGTTGCTCCGCCCCCACCCACCATGAAAGTTGGAGCGCCCCCTAGTGGGTGGTAGGGACCAACCAGATTGACCACCACTGCTCTATTCCATTGATCTATATGTTTTTATGGCAGTACCGTGCTGTCTGATTACGATTATGTAGCTTTGTAGTATAGTTTGACACCAGGAAGTATGATACCTGCAACTTTGTTTTTTTCTCCGTATGTCTTTGGCTATTTGGGTGGTTTCATATACATGTTAGGATTCGTTGCTCTGAGAATGCCTTTGGCGTTTGGTGGGGATTGCATTGAATCTGCACATTGCTGAAGGTAGGAAGGAAAGGTATATTCTTCCATTTACTTGTGGCTTCTTCCATTTCTGTCTTTGGTGTCTTTAACAGTTTTTAGAGAGCAGGTCTTGCATCTCTTTGGTTAAATTTATTTCTCGCTATTTTGTGCTTTTTGATGCAACTGTAAATGGGAGTGTTTCCTTAGTTTCCCCTTCAGATCGCTTGTTATTGGTGCGTAGAAACGCCACAGGTTTCTCACATGGATTCTGTCTCCTGCAAACTTCCCTGAGGTCATTTATTCTAATAAACTTTTTTTTTTTTTTGATGGAGCCTTAACAGTTTCCTACAAAGAGTATCATGCCATCTCCAAATAATGACTAGTTGGAGGACAGCAAGGATGCCGGGTCAGGCAGCATAAAGATGAGTGAAAGGAGGCTGGCCGGGGGCGGGTGAGCTGGGGCAGGTGGCAGGGGTCAGGTCGTGAGGGCTGCCGCAGGTGAGGTGAGAGGAGGCGTTCTCGCCCGCCCTTCACTTAACTACAATGTTACTATTTTAGGTTTTCCTCGAGGACTTGTGCGGCATCAGACGAGGTGGAGGACGTAAACCTCCCTGTCTCGCCCGCCTCCCCACTCAGGTCAGCCTCACCACGGTCACTGTTTCTAGTTAGAACAGGCCAAAACATTTACCTTGTCATGCCTTCTTGGGGGGCTGATTCCCGGGGCTAGATCCACTGGCAGTATTTCCTGATAAAGGCTGGGTTTTATTTATGGACCAGCCAGCATTATCCCCTCTTTGTGCCCCATGTCCCTAAAGAAAATGATGTACTCCACAAATTGCTCAAAATAACGCCAAGTGTGTTTTGCTTCCTATCTGTTCACGGCCTTTTAGTTACAAGCTTTTTTTCCCCATGGACTGAGCTTCTCATTGCCTTTATTTTTTCCTTATTGGCGAAACAAGAGAGTGTCTTCCCCCCTGTTCTCGCTTTGACTCAGCCTCTCCTGCTGAATCCTGCCCCGGGAATGCCCCCTCGTCCCCGGAGTTGTCTGTCTCAGAGCCGTCGGCCGCCTGCCGGACCGCACGGCCCACTGGTCCCCGCTCTCCCGGCTCCTCTTGTCCTTTGCTGAAGCCCATCACGCGCTGTCTAGGAAGGGGTGTCTGCATCTCCAGCCAGGCCCTTCAGTTCTCCCTCCTGACTGGGAACAATTTGCAGAACAACCCACCTCCTGCCCCCCCGGGATTTCAGTCGCCCCTCAGCTCTGTTGTCCTCCCCCTGTTGACAGTTTGATGGTTATTCCTTCATAGGAGTCACATGTTTTATCTCCTGGTGCTTTTAAATCTTCACTTTAATATTATGAAACGTCACAAGGACAAGTCTAGCTGGCGGTCTCTTTTTCATTCACCTTGTTCTGTGCGTGAGGGGCCTTTCACCTGTTATGGTTTCCTGTTTGTTTTTAAGGATCTGTTTTCTCTGTCCTTCTGGGAATTCTGGGACATTGTGCATCCCAAACGGGCCCTCGGCCACGTCCCCCATTTCTTACCGGTCTTCTCTCCTCCCTCTTTTTCTTTTTTGGTCATTTTTTCTATGTCCTAGGATAGTTTAGCTTTACCCTCTGACCTTTCTATTAACCGTTTTATTTCCACCATTTACTTTTTAAAAGTCTCTTTGAATGAACTTTATTGAGATTTCATTTACAATACAATGACATAGTCTCATTTTAAGTGTCTATTGTGATGAGTTTTGACAATGTCCTGCATTCTATAATCACCACCACAGTCAGGATAGAGAATGTGTCCATTTCTCCCCAAAGGCCCTGGGTGGCCAGTGCTCCGCTCTCTGTCCCTGAAGGTCACACCGTCTTTTCCAGACTGTTAGCTCAGCAGACATCTGTGCGACCCACCCACGTTCCTGGCGTCTGTCAGTGGATCCTTCCTTTTCTGCTGCTGAGTCATATTCCACTGGGTGGACATGACCCAGCATTATCTGTGCACCTGCTGAGGGACACGGGTTTCCCAGTTCGTTTTTGTGTAACATCCGTGTACAAGTCTCCGTGTGCACATAAGTTTCCGTTTCGCTTGGGCAGATACCCGAAAGTGGCTGGATTGCACAGTAAGCGTGCATTTAGCTGCGTGACAAGCCACCGATGTGTTTCCCAAAGCAGTGGCGCCGTGTGGCACGCCCAGCAGAGACGTGTGAGCGAGGGCTGGTGTGGCCTGAGCCTTGCTCCCATCGTGTGGTGTGGTCAGAACCTCCTGAGATTATTCCGGAACTCGGTTTCCTGGACGGGCCCCTGTCCTACCTGGAGAGGTGGGCGGCAGCTTCCTGGGGCAGGTGTCGGCTTTGTTTCCTGAGACCTGGAAGGAAGGGGGGGGCTGGAGACCTTCCCAGAAGCCAGGCCGAGGAAGGACTTACTCGGAAACCCAAGCCCACTCTAGGAGTGCTTCCGAGCCGTTTGCTCCATTAACCCTGGAGAAGAGCTATGTCTGGCTTTGGACAGGGAGCGGGGCCAGCTGCCAGCTGCTGTGGCCAGGGCTCCGGAGAGAGCAGTTGTTCCTGCCCCACTTTAGTTAATCCCCTGCCCACCCTCCACCCCCACCCCATCCTATTCTGGGATTGCTTCCTCCCCACACCTCCCACCTCGTCCCTCCTTCCCGGTGTTGTTGGAACCTCATCTCCTGATGCCTCTCTTCCCACTCCCCACCTACCTCCTGGTGCTTCTCCACTCGTCATTCCAGCAGGCCTTAGGGGAGAGGGAAGAAATGGTGAGCTTACTCCTGGAAGGGGGGGGGGGTCTGTCCTTGCGCTGGAAGACTGTGTGTATGCTGTTCAGTGGAGAAAACAGGTTATAAATAACCAACATAGGATCCACGTTTACAAAAATATACACAGTGTACATAGCAAAGCGACAGGCATGAAAGTGTTCACAGAATTGACCTCTGACCCCTGGCTGGATGGTCGGTTTACTTAGAGCATTGTCCCAAAGTGCAAAGGCTGCTGGTTCGATCCCCAGTCAGGGCTCACCCAGGAACAGATTGACTTTTCTGTTTCTCTTTCCCTCTCTCCCTTCCTCTCTCTCTAAAATCCAGCAATTAAAAAAAAAAAAAGCCCTGGCCAGTTGGCTCAGTGGTAGAGCATCGGCCTGGCGTGCAGAGGTCCCGGGTTCGATTCCGGCCAGGGCACACAGGAGAAGCACCCATCTGCTTCTCCACCCCTCCCCCTCTCCTTCCTCTCTGTCTCTCTCTCTTCCCCTCCCACAGCCAAGGCTCCATTGGAGCAAAGTTGGCCCGGGCGCTGGGGATGGCTCCTTGGCCTCTGCCCCGGGCGCTGGAGTGGCTCTGGTCGCGACAGAGCGACGCCCCGGAGGGGCAGAGCATCGCCCCCTGGTGGGCAGAGCATCGCCCCCTGGTGGGCGTGCCGGGTGGATCCCGGTCGGGCGCATGCGGGAGTCTGTCTGACTGTCTCTCCCCGTTTCTAGCTTCAGAAAAATACACACACACAAAAAAAAAATTTACCTCTGAATGATGAGATTAAAGCGATCTATAGGTTTGTTAATTTGTTAAGACTCTCCTGTCTTCTCCAGACCTTGGTTAGGAGGGTGGCAGCTCTCACGGTGGCTGGAGCCTCCGGCTGTGGCTAGAGCCCAGCAGGTCTGGATTTCCAGTGTTAACCTGCCACTTCCGAGCAGAGAGGACACCTTGTCCGCAGCCTCACACCCTCGCTCGTCGGAGCTGCTGTGAGTCCTACAGATCACACGTGCAGAGCCAGCACAGAGCCGGGCCCACAGCGGGCAGTGCTCCTAAGTGTTGGTCATTGTTCTGTTAGGTTTTTGTTTGATTGATTTGAGAGAGAGAGACGGAAAGAGAGAGAGAGAGGGAGGAGAGAGATGAGAAACATAAACTCAGAGTTGCATTGCCTTAGTTGTAAACTGATGGCTTCTTATATGTGCCTTGACCCAGGGCTTAAGCCGAGCCAGTGACCCCTTGTTCAAGCCAGTGACCTTGGGATCATGTCAATGATCCCGCACTCTAGCCGGTGACCTCAGGGTTTTGAACTGGGGACCTCAGCATCCCAGGTCTATACGCTGGCCACTGCACCACCACTGGTCAGACAATTCTGTCAATTTGAAGATAAAAAACAAAGAGGCTTTGAGCTCATGGCTTTCCTGGGCACCCTCCAAGGTGAGTCACCCTAAAGGCACTGCCGGATAACAGGACCAGTGAGCTGCTAGAGATTCTGAACGACGTCCGCCGAAGACAAGGACCTCAGCTGGAGAAGAGTTAGCACTGAACATTTTACCAGCATCGCTTGTCCACCTGACCAGGTGCTGCTGCTTGAGGCCATTACAAAGTGACCCATCAATTCTGTACGCCAGGGACATGCAGCCACTTTATTGAAGTACATGAGTGAGAGAACATGACAGACATGGTCAGAGCCAGAGGTTGTACCTGACCCCTCAACAGCCCATCCTGCCGGTCCCAAGCCTCAGCAGTTTCTTTGTATGTCACGTGACTTGCTCTGTGACCATTTACCGTATGTATAAAGAGCTGCTAAAAGCTTAACTAAACCGTCGTAAGTAATTATTGGCAGACTTCTCTGGCAGGGGGGAGTGTGACTGAGGAAGCAAGGTGGGGTGCGGGGGGCCTGCAGTGTCCCTGTCAGCACTGGGCTGAGAAACAATCCTGGCATTTGTTGGGACAGAAGCCAACGTTGAACTTTGTATTAGGTGTTTTTTTTTGTTTTTTGGGGTTTTTTTATCCCATTATTTTATTTATTTATTTATTTTTAATAAATTTTTATTTTAATGGGGTGACATCAATAAATCAGGGTACATATATTCAAAGAAAACATTTCCAGGTTATCTTGTCATTTAGTTCTGTTGCATACCCATCACCCAAAGAGAGATCGTCCTCCATCACCCTCTATCCAGTTTTCTTTGTACCCCTCCCCCTCCCCCTCTCCCTACTCCCCTCCCCCACCCTCCATAACCACCCTACTCCTGTCCATGTCTCTTAGTCTCGTTTTTATGTCCCACCAATGTATAGAATCCTGCAGTTCTTGTTTTTTTCTGATTCACTTATTTCACTCCGCATAATGTTATCAAGATTCCACCATTCTGCTGTAAGTGATCCGATGTCATCATTTCTTCTAGCTGAATAGTATACCATGGTGTATATGTGCCCCATCTTCTTTATCCAGTCTTCTATTTTTTTTTTACAGTGATTAAAAGCCTTTAAGCAAACTCTTGGCCAATATAGCAAGAATCCATAAAAGAGTATGTCTTAGGTTTTTAAAAAATATTTCTTGACATGACGTTTTCAAAGGTGTCCGTGCAGGAAGGGATCTAGAGTCCTCCGTTCTGTAGGACCTACTGAGTACCTGCTATGGGCCAGGCCCGTGTGAGCCCCTGGGGACCCCTGGGGGCAGCGGACGGATGGGCAGACACAGACAGGGGTGTTTATGAGAAAGGGAAGGGGAACAGTTCTATCCACAACAGGAAGGCATCCCTATTGGTGCAATTAATGCAACATACTGACGGTATTCTAAACTGTTTTAGTTTCAGTGGGACAGTCCTCATACCTGCTTTCTTGAATCTTTGCAAACAGTTCTTTGGGACACAAGTGTTGCTTCAAAGCTTGTTTCGCCTTTTTTTAAAAAAAATATACATGTACTTTTACATGCTTAAAATTTTTTTTTTTAGTTCTTGATTTTAGTGAGAGAGGAAGGGAAAGAGAGAGGAACGGGAATATCGATCTACCTGTATGTACCTCGACCAGGATCAAACCAGCAACCTCAGTGCCTCTGGGCGATGCTCTAACCCAGTGGTCCCCAACCTTTTTTGGGCCACGGACCAGTTTAATGTCAGAAAATATTTTTACGGGCCAGCCTTTAGGGTGGGACGGATAAATGTATCACGTGACTGAGACAAGCATCAAGAGTGAGTCTCAGATGGATGTAACAGGGAATCTGGTCATTTTTTAAAGATAAAACATCATTCAGACTTAAATATAAATAAAATGGAAATAATGTAAGTTATTTATTCTTCCTCTGTGGACCAGTACCAAATGGCCCACGGACCGGTACCGGTCCGCGGCCCGGGGGTTGGGGACCACTGCTCTAACCAACCGAGCTATCTGGCCAGGGCTTATTTTGCCTTCTAACATCCAAAGGTTTGAGGCATCAGACTGCAATGCAGTCCGCTGGGATGGTTCTCCTAATTCATCACTACTCATTACACTGTTAACTAGTCTTATGCTTGTTTTGTTTAAACAATAGCGTGTTTGAAACAAATGTAAAGCACAGAATACTCCACAGGTTCAAAGAAACAGCTATTTTTATTTTTTTATGTTAAAGTGCTAGATAGCACACACATGGATAATTGTGTTTTATGTTAAAGTGCTAGATAGCACATACGTGGATAGTTGTGTTTTATCAGTGTTCCTGGGGTGGCCAGGTTTAGCTATGTCCCGGCTGGCACGCTATAATTCCAGGTGCTCAGGTGCACTGTAGCCACACGAAGTGGGCACAGGGCTCATGTGGGGGTTTGGGGGCTGTCTCTGTGAGGAGAGGCCACACCACCAACCTGCCCAGCCCAGAAGGCCACCGAGCTGACTCAGGTGGGCAGCTGGCCAGAGCGAGGTGGAAAAAGGTGAACACTCATATGGCCTTTATTTTAAGTAGACGGGCCGAAAGGTGGAAGGACCAGGGATGTCAGAGGGGCCAGAGACGGAAAACAAGCTGCTTGGGACTTTCTGCAGGGACCCCCAGGCCGTTTCCTTCTAGTTAGTGTTCCCTGGCCCCTCTCAAATGAAAAATCATCTTCACAGACCAACTCCTCCCCACCCCAGTACATAAACCATGTTAAAGTTTCTTATGTGTTACAATGTAAACATTGTGTGCTCAGTTATAACCCAGTCTCCAATCACATCTACTTAGTAACTGTTACCGCAGCAGGTGGGCCCCACAGCGCCGGGCAATACCACCATGTGGCACTAGGCGGCACCACCTCTGCCCTGCTAGAGTCACTGGGGTCCTTGTGCAATGGTCTGGGCTCGTTTTTATGGCCCGTTTTGGCTTCTGTTCTGTCACCTTTGGCTCACAGCAATTATTTGAACGAGACCCGTTTCCTGGGACACCAGGTCACCACACACAGGAGCCGCTTAGCCAGCGACCCATGACATCCTTCAAGATGATCCTTGAAGTTAAGTATAAAAGTGTTTAATTTCATGGCATCAAACGGCACCACCCTTAGAGTCTTGGCCCGGCAGCCTGAGCCACTAGCCGCCCAGTGTCCCCAAGAGCGGGCGTGTCCTCCTCAACCGTCTGGAGCAATCTTGGCAAAAGGTTCCTTCCCTCTGACCCAGCGGTTCCACCTCCAGGGATTTATGTGAGGGAAGCAGGAGGTCAGGGACAAGGGCTCTGTTCAGGGGAGTGTCTGTTCACCATGGAGGCTGGAAACGGGTGAGCTGGGGCTCCTTCACGTGCAGACATCTCCAGCCATATTGGTACAGGATGGGGAGACGCATTCAGACAGTAAGAAAGGCAAGGCCACAAAGTACATGTATGCTGGAATTCTGTTTTCCTTTTTTTTTTTAATTTCCCCCCACTGAATAGGGGGGGGGGGAGGAGAGAGAGAGAGAGAGAGAGAGAGAGAGGGAGAGGCATCAGCATCATTTTTGTTGTTGTTGTTCCACTGAGCTGCTCCATTCAGTTGTGCCCTCACTGATTACTTCTTCTTACGTGCCCTAACCGGGGATCAAACCCTCGATCTCCGTGTGCCAGTACAAGGCTTTATCCATTGAGCCATCTGGCCAGGGCCTCCTTTTTTTTTTCTTTTTTTTTATATATCAGACAGTATTCTAAAGTGGGTGGTTGTTGTTTATGGGTCTCTGGCGTTGTTTTAAAGTAGTATTCAGGTTTCCTCCCTTCATACTATTATTTCCCAACATTTTTCTGCAACGCGTCTGTATTGCTGTGAAACCACATTGGCTACCGTGGTGACAGCCACTTGGGGTGGTGAGGCTGGCTCTGCCTGTGAGCTTCCCAGAAGAGGCCGGGCGGAGGCAGCAGGCAGGACATCTGCGTCCAGTTCAGGGATAGTTCCCACCCAGGGACGTGAATTTGGGCATCATCAGCCCCGGCTGGTGTTGAAAGGGGGGGGGTGATGTGTGGACAGAAGTGAGACATCCAGGGACAGCCCCAGACTCCCCAGCATCAGAGGAAGAACCTCGAAGGGGCCAAGGAGAAGCCTCAGGGCGGCAGGGACCCTGAGTGACGAGGCCCAGCGCTGAAAGGGACAGCGTGTCGCCAGAACCCTTTCTGACAGGTCACGACAAGGCTTAAGGGACTGCTGCTTTCGTAAGCCAGGTTCTCTGGCAACTGCAGGAGGAGATCTTTGGGAGGTGTGGGGGCTCGAGGGGAGGGCCAGAGCACAGGCAGGACTTCCCAGCAGAGGACCGAGGGAGAAGGTAGAGGGAGGCCTGGGAGGAGAGAGGAAGGGTTATATGTTTTCTGGAGTGAAAACTAATTTGCTTAGCAAAGAATCAGGGTGTGGGGTGTCCCTCAGCAGTTTTACTAAAACAACTATAGCACGTTGAAGAATGACCCTCAAAATGTGTGTCCCTGGGAACCTTAAGTGTGATCTCATTTGGTAGAAGAGTCTTTGCAGATCTGACCAAGATAAGGATCTCGAGGTGAGGTCACCCCGGGGCAGGGTGGGCCCTACATCCACTGACAAGTGACCTTACAGGAGGAGGAAGAGGGAAAGGGAGACAGACACGGGGAACCAGGCAAAGTAGCCACACACGTGGAGGGTGTGGCCACAAGCAAGAGGCTCAGGAGCCACCAGAATCCAGGAGAGATGGGGGCGGACCCTCCGCCCGAGCCCATCTGGGTCCCACCACCTCGTGCCAGCCATCTGTAAGCTTCCACTTTGCGAGGCCCCACAACAGAGAGAGAACACAGCCAGCAGTGAGCACCCTCCACAGACGCCTGGTTGTGTCACGTTGTCCAGAGTGGGCCCGTCTGGCTCTCTGTCATGGTCCTTGTACCACTACCTCCGGACACACGTCTGCAGCCCCAGCAGGACCCAGGAGCCTCGCCCCTGGCCGCAGGGCACAACCACGGGTACAGAAAACGATGTTTCCTTGTGGATGCCCCACCCACCCACCCCGCCCTCCCCCGCCCCTCCCCCAGGTAGGTGAGACTCAGCCCATGCAGAAGTCAGGCCCTCTCCTGAGCCTCTGAGGTGTGGCTCTGGGTAACTTTCCTCCAGGGGCTGTGCCAGCCCTGCCCTGCTGTCTTCACTGACACTTGATCTAGAGGCACAAAGCCTGGGTTCGGGTTGCTGAGCCGTCTTCCTTCCCCTCTCGGTTTACAGCTGAAAGGCTGAAGCTGCCGCCCAGTGGGAGGTGTGAGCTCACCCTGAACACAGGGCTGCTGCCTCCTGGGAGCTCAGCAAGAGGGATGCTTCCCGGGTCTGCATGAGGCCTTGAGCCGGGGAGCGCTGACCCACCACCCTCTGTCCCCGAGTCTCCACTTCTACCGGGCTGCTGGTGACTCCTGCCTCAGTTTCCCTCGCTATGAAACTACGCTGCAGCCTGACCAGGCGGTGGCGCAGTAGATAGAGCGTTGGACTGGGATGCCAAGGACCCAGGTTCGAGACCCCGAGCTCACCAGCTTGAGCGCGGGCTCATCTGGCTTGAGCAAAATAAAAAATGCTCACCAGCTTAGACCCAAGGTTGCTGGCTCAAGCAAGGGGTTACTCGGTCTGCTGAAGGCCTGCGGTCAAGGCACATGTGAGAAAACAAGCAATGAACAACTAAGGTGTCGCAATGAAAAATTGATGATTGATGCTTCTCATCTCTCTCCATTCCTGTCTGTCTGTCCCTATCTATCTCTCTCTCTGTCCTTGTAAATAAAAAATAAATAAAAAAAATACTTAAAAAAAAATAAATTATGCTACAATGAGAAGACGGGAACCTGGGGGACAAACCCAGGAACTGCAGCGTGTCACCCAGCGCCCGGCCAGGCGGTGTGTGTGCCCCAGGGCAGGGGAGCACAGGCCCAGGGTCCGTCTTCTCAAGCGAAACCCGGGCAGTGGGCTCTGGGTGCAGAGTTGGTTCAGCCATCTGTCCAAGTCTTCCCCCAACACAGCGATCTGGCGGTTTAAACAATAGATCATGAAAGAAAAAAAAAGTTCTGAGTTGTTCCAAACTGACAACCTATTAATAGCTCTGACGAAAGCCTACTCACATGCCCCGGTATCTGCTTGAATTTAGGGTTGATTTCCACATTGTTCCAAAAAAGAGACTAGCCAGGTACCACCCACCTCAGGAGCCTGGGCCGCTGGTTTACACAGGTGCTTTATGGACTCTGCCCAGCACTAGCCCGCCTCCCCTGCCCCTAGCCAGCCAGCCCACACGGGGCCTGAGCCCCTGCCCAGCCCCAAACTTCGGTGGGCTTTGTTCCAGGATTGTGGTCTCTACTCCCAGAGCTGAGCCTGCCGCCCTCTGAAAATTCCTAAATTCCGGGCGTGTAGTTGAAGGCTGGATTTCTTATTGTCATCATTATATAACAAAGGACATTGTTCACGGAGTGCTCCCAGAGGGCCAGGCCCTGCAAAACACATTCTCCTCCACCAGTTCTCACAGGGACCCTGCCAGACAGACATTATTATTCCTGTTTTACAAGGGTGGCAGTTGGGGTTCAGAGAGGCTGAGACTTTGGTCTAGGTCACACAGCTCCAGCTGTCTGCCTCCTCAACCCACCTCTTCACATTAACCCTTTGGGGAAAAGAATACAACGTATAATCTTTTATTCTTAATACCCATTATTTTAGTCCACCCCTGTGGGTTAAAGTGTGAAAGAGAATCTCTTTGTAGAGGAAGTTTGAATGTGTGGCTTCTCTGCCTTGACTTAAATCTGCTGTGCTCTTCATGAACTCTTTGGAAGCCAGGTTACAGCTCTGTTCCTTCAGATGAAATATAAATAACTGGAACCCAACTTACTTATCTAAATGATACATATAGATATCTCTAGGGCATATTCGTATATTGTTTGTATGCGTGATATATCTTTAGTTATGTTTTATTAAGAAATGTTTTACATATGTTATAAAATAATAATATAATCACATTAAGTCAAACATTTATTATAAACATAATTTGTGTTTATAATTTATAACAACATAGAATAGGAATCGGCTTGCACAAGTTTGGAGGCTATAAGTCTCCGCGAGTGGGAGACCCAAGAGAGCCGACTGGTGTCCTCCCCCATCTGAGTCTGAGCTCAGCGGCAGGAGAAGACGGATGTCCTGGGTCAAGGACAGTCAGGCGGAAAGAGAGGTCTTTCCTCTGGGCCCTCCATTCCCCTGCGGCTTCAGTGGTCTGGGTGAGGCCCTTCCACACTGGGGGGGGGGAGAGGGGACTGTCTGCTGACACTGCATCCAATATTCCTCTCATCCAGAAACACCCTCGAGGACTCCCCCCAAAATAATGTCTGGACAACTATCTGGGCACCATACGGCCTGGGCCAGTTGACCCGTAAAACTAACCAGCTCACCGCCTGTCCCAGTTTGCCTGGGGCCATCCAGCTGTTGTCCAGGTGTGGAAGATGAATTATATGTCCTCGCTGCTCCACTCAGGCACACATCAGCCCTGTTCACTTCACAGTGTTGGGATGGGCACCTCGGCGGGAAGGGCCTGTCGTATCCCCTTCCCATGGGCTTCAGGGCTGGTTTGCGAGGTCACGGGGCACAAGTATCCCTGTGCCCTCCACACGCCGGCCAACGCTCAGCGTGATCTCCCTTCTGATTGCTGCCACTCTAAAGGGGTAGAGACGGGTGGGGTTGCTCTAACTTACATTTCTCTGGTCACTAAGGAGCGTCAGCATCTCTTATACTCCTGGTGTGCATTTAAGTTTCATTTCTGTGCACTGCCTGTTGACCTCCTTTGCCCAGTCGTCTGTTGCATTCCTGTCCTTTTCTGGTCTATTTGCAGGAGCGTCTCATCTATTCTGAATGGCAGCCCCTGGCCTGCTTTAAACATCGCAAATACCTTCTGCTCTGTCACCTGGCTGCTGGCTTGTTCATGGTATCTTTTATCGAACAGACATCTTTCACTGAGAGGTAATCAGAGCCCTTGATGTTTCGCCATAAGGACTGTGCCTTTGAGGTTTTGTTCAAAACGTCCTCCTCCCCTGCCCCTGGGACAACGCCCCCTTCAATGTCTTCTTTACACATGGTAGTGTTCCTTTTCATTTAGGTTTTCATTCACCAGGAGTAGTTTCGTTTCTTTACAAATAAAACCTCAACAAGAAAACATGGCAAAATATTGATATGTCAATTTGAGAGAGTGGAATCGAGATGCGTATTACAACAACTTTCTGTGGTTCAGCATTTCTAAACTTTCAACGTCTCCGAGACTATTGAGTTTGTTGTGCAAAATACAGATAATGTCAAATAGGAAAAACAACCCGTGAAGTCCCTGCTTGGAGAGAACCACTAGCAAGATTTTTCTTTGCCGTGTGTGTGTGTGTGTGTGTGTGTGTGTTTGTGTGTGACAGAGAGAGTCAGAGGGACAGACAGACAGAAAGGGAGAGTGATAAGAAGCATCAATTCTTCGTTGCAGCTCCTTAGTTGTTCATTGATTGCTTTCTCATATGTGCCTTGACTGAAGGGCTACAGCAGAAGGAGTAACCCCTTGTTCAAGCCAGCGACCTTGGGTCCAAGCTGGTGAGCTGTGCTCAAACCAGATGAGCCCGTGCTCAAGCTGGCGACCTCAGGGTCTTGAACCTGGGTCTGCCGCATCCCAGTCCGAGGCTCTATCCGCTGCACTACCGCCTGGTCAGGCTGTGTGTGTGTTTTCGCATGTGTGTGCGTGTGTGTACACACATGGAATCACACAGCACATATGTTTTTCAGTTAATAGCTAGTCATTTCCTGTGTGTACTTCATGCCCTGGCCGCTGTGACACTCTAGGTGTTGCTTGCTTCTTCAAGGAGAACTGGCTTTGCCCTTGGAGCTGTCTCTCCCCTCCTGTATTTAACTCTGTAAGCCACTAGGTTCTGGGTAATTTTCCCTACTGCACTCAGTTCACACTGACTAACCCAGGAGTGGAATCACTGGATCAAAAAGCAGTTTCGTTTTTAATTTTTTGAGGAGACACCATACTGTTGTTTTCCACAGTGGCTGCACCAGTCGGCATTCCCACCAGCAGTGCAGGAGGGTTCCCTTTTCTCCACACCCTCACCAACACTTGTTTGTTTTTTTTTTAATTTATTGAAGAAAGCCATTTCATTCAGGCAGGTGTGAGGTGCTATTTCTTTGTGGTTTTAATTTGCATCTCTCTGATGATTAGTGACATTAAGCATTTTTTCATATCTCTTGGCCATCTGTATGTCCTCTTTGGAGAAGTGTCTATTCAGGTCCTTTGCCCATTTCTTAACTGAATTGTTTGTCTTCCTGTTGTTGAGATATATGAGTTCTTTATAAATTTTGGATATTTGCCCCTTCTCGGATGTATTGTCAGATATATTCTCCCATTCAGGATTTTTTTCATTTGTTGATGGTTTCTTTTGCTGTGCAAAAAGCTTTTTAGTTTGATGTAGTTCCATTTGTTTACTTTTTTCTTTGTTTTGCTTGCCCAGGAAATATAGCAACAAAGATATGGCTATGAGAGATGGTTGAGACTTTACTGCCTATGTTTTCTTCTAGGATTTTTTATATATATATATATATATATTTTATTTATTCATTTTTAGAGAGGGAGAGAGAGAGACAGAGAGGGAGAGAGAGGAGAGAGAGACAGAGAAAGGGGAGGAGCTGGAAGCATCAACTCCCATATGTGCCTTGACCAGGCAAGCCCAGGGTTTCGAACCGGTGACCTCAGCATTTCCAGGTTGATGCTTTATCCACTGCGCCACCACAGGTCAGGCTCTTCTAGGATTTTTATGGTTTCGTGACTTTTTTTTTTTTTGTATTTTTCTGAAGCTGGAAACGGGGAGGCAGTCAGACAGACTCCCGCATGTGCCTGACCGGGATCCACCCAGCACGCCCACCAGGGGGCGATGCTCTGCCCATCTTGAGGTGTCACTCTGTGGCGACCAGAGCCACTCTAGCGCCTGAGGCAGAGGCCAAGGAGCCATCCCCAGCGCCCGGGCCATCTTTGCTCCAATGGAGCCTCAGCTGCGGGAGGGGAAGAGAGACAGAGAGGAAGGAGAAGGGGAGGGGTGGAGAAGCAGATGGGCGCCTCTCCTGTGTGCCCAGGCCGGTAATCGAACCCGGGACTTCCACACGCCAGGCCGACACTCTACCACTGAGCCAATCGGCCAGGGCTGGTTTCGTGACTTTTATCCATTTTGAGTCTATTCTTGTGTATGGTGTAAGTTGGTGGTTTTGTTTTAGCATGTACCTGTCCAGTTTTCTCTTTTTCTTTTTTCTTTTCTTTTTTTTTTAACAGGACAGAGAGAGAGTCAGAGAGAGGGATAGATAGGGACAGACAGGAATGGAGAGAGATGAGAAGCATCAATCATTAGTTTTTCGTTGGGACACCTTAGTTGTTCATTGATTGCTTTCTCATATGTGTCTTGACCAGGGGGCTACAGCAGAGTGAATGACCCCTTGCTCGAGCCAGCAACCTTGGGTCCAAGCTGGTGAGCCTTGCTCAAACCAGATGAACCCACGCTCAAGCTGGCGACCTCGGGGTCTCGAACCTGGGTCTTCTGCATCCCAGTCCGATGCTCTATCCACTGCGCCACCGCCTGGTCAGGTGTGTACCTGTCCAGTTTTCTCAACACCATTTATCAAAGAGACAATCTTTACTCCATTGTATGCTCTTTCCTCCTTTGTCAAATATTAATTGACGATAAAGGCATGGGTTTATTTCTGGGTTCTCTGTTATGTTCCATTTATCTATATGCCCGTTCTATGTCAGTACCAAGCTGTTTTGAGTACAATGGCCTTGTAGTATAGTTTGATATCAGTAGTGTGATATCTCCAACTTTGTTCTTTCTCAAGATTGCTGAGGCTATTCGGGGTCTTTTTTGGTTCAGTATATATTTTTGGAGTATCTGTTCTAGATCTGTAAAATATGCCATTGGCATTTTAGTAGGAATTGCATTGAATCTATAGGTTGTTTTAGGTAGTATGGACATTGCACTGTTGTTGATTCTTCCAATCCATGAACATGATATATGCTTCCACTTATTTGTATCTTCCTCAATTTCTTTCTTTGGTGTCTTATAATTTTCCAAGTACAGGTCTTTTACCTCCTGTTCAAACTTTGGCTAAATTTATTCATAGGTACCTTATTTTTTTTGCTGTTGCAATAGTAAACAGGATTGTTTTCTTAATTTTTTTCTCTCTCATTTTTTTAAAGACATGAATGTTTTGTCCTGATCGGGCGGTGGCACAGTGGATAGAGTGTCAGACTGGGATGTGGAGGACCCAGGTTCGAGACCCCAAGGTCACCAGCTTGAGTGTGGGCTCAACTGGTTTGAGCAAAGCTCACCAGCTTGGACCTAAGGTTGCTGGCTCAAGCAAGGGGTTACTTGGTCTGCCGAAGGCCCACGGTCAAGGCACATATGAGAAGGCAATCAATGAACAACTAAGGTGTCGCAACGAAAAACTGATGATTGATGCTTCTCATCTCTCTCTGTTCCTGTCTGTCCCTATCTATCCCTCTCTCTGACTCTCTCTCTGTAAGAAAAAGATAAAGACATGAATGTTTTCTTTATTCTTTCTTTTTTTTTTTAAGAGAGAGGAAAGGAGACAGGGAGAGTGGGAGAGAGAAAGAAGCATCAATTCATTGTTTCACTTAGTTGTGCCATTGGTTGCTTCTCAATGTGCCAACTGCGGTTTGAACTGGGGACCTTGGGGTCAAGTCTGCACCCTTGAGATAGAGCAAGCAACCCTGAGATCCAGGCACTGCAGGATGACACTCTATCCATTGCACCACTGGCCAGGGCTTAATTTCTCTTTCTGATATCTCATTATCAGTATGCAAAAATGCCACTGACTTCTAGATATTAATTTTGTATCCTGCTGCTCTGCAGAATTCATGTACTAGATCTAGCAGGTTGTTTTTTTTTTTTTTTTTTTTCATTTTTTTTCTGAAGCTGGAAACAGGGAGAGACAGTCAGACAGACTCCCGCATGCGCCCAACCGGGATCCACCCGGCACGCCTACCAGGGGCGACGCTCTGCCCACCAGGGGGCGATGCTCTGCCCATCCTGGGCGTCGCCATGTTGTGACCAGAGCCACTCTAGCGCCTGGGGCAGAGGCCACAGAGCCATCCCCAGCGCCCGGGCCATCTTTGCTCCAATGGAGCCTTGGCTGCGGGAGGGGAAGAGAGAGACAGAGAGGAAAGCGCGGCGGAGGGGTGGAGAAGCAAATGGGCGCTTCTCCTGTGTGCCCTGGCCGGGAATCGAACCCGGGTCCTCCGCACGCTAGGCCGACACTCTACCGCTGAGCCAACCGGCCAGGGCTAGATCTAGCAGTTTTTTAGTAGAATCTTTTGTTATAAAGTACTGCAATCCACGGGTTACATAGAGACACCAAGTCTAAATGAATTTTGAGTTTATTAATTAGCCGGCTAGCTACACGGGGCACAATCCCTAATCATGTAGAAAGTCCCTACCATTCTGTGGCTGATTTTATAGACCAAATCACATTCCGGACTCTAGAGGTATACCTTACTCTCATGACTTTAGGATGGGAGAGTGAGTCAGAGTGTAGGAAATCTTAATTAAGGTACATAAATATTCTTTTATAAAGGCTTTTAAGAAAAGAGAAGTGAAAAGAGATTCTTAGATAAGTTATATCTTCCTTGCTCTGTAGTTAAATTATGACTTATCTGTCCCAGTTGTCCTTGCAAGCCAGGAAGCTCCTGCATTCTTCTCCCTCCATTCTCCACAGAAAGGAAGGGGCAAGAAGCCTGACCTTTCCTCTTTAAAATGGCATTGCCAATACTAAGTTTTACAGTTCTTTGGCACCTTATCACACTTTAGGGTTCTCTATATGCAGTATCATGTCATCTACAAATAGTGACAGTTTTATTTCTTTCTCTCCAATTTGGATGCCTTTTAATTCTTCTTCTTGTCTGATTTCTGTGGCTCGGACTTCCTGTACTATGTCGAATAAGAGTGGTGAAAGCAGACATCTCTGTCTTGCTCCTGATTTAAGGGACACACTTTTAGCTTCTGCCCATTGAATACGGTGTCTGCTGGAGAGTTGTCCTATACGTCCTGTTCAACACCTGGCGCCTATGCAAAGGCGTATGTAAAACATACCCAGGAGGAGATAGTTCTGTGTGCTCCCGGAAGTACAGAGATGTATGGTTATGAACCTTGTGTAACCACTGCCATTGCTGTGAATAAAAGTGTCCTCATTAAAGTGGCTGTGCAGATGTCCTCTGGGGCAGATGTCCTTCTCCAGGACAGAGGCAGACAGACTCAGGATATATAATTTTTTTTTTTTTGAGAGAGACACAGACAGGAAGGGAGAGAGATGAGATCCCCTTGCTCAAACCAGCAACCTTTGGACTCAAGCAGGGACACCACGCCGTGTTCAAGCCAGATGAGTCCACACTCAAGCGGGCAACCTAGGGATTTTGAACCTGGGACCTCAGCGACACGATGGGCAGGCTGTTTTTTTTGTTTTGTTTTGTTTTTGTTTTTAATTGCCTTATTCCAGAGAGAGAGAGATTCATTTGTTGCTCTACTTAGTCGTGCATTCTTGGTTGCTTCCCTGATGTGCCCTGACCAGGGATGGAACTGCATCCCGTAGCGTTTCGGGAGGACGCTCTAACCCACTGAGCTGGCTGGCCGGTGGGACGGGACTCCGGCTTAAAGAAAGTACTGTTCTCCGGCCTGATCAGCTCCCTGACCTACGCGAGCCTGTTTCCTCCTTTGCAAAGTGTGGATAAACAGTATTTTCCTATCGACCTCCCAACGCAGTCAGGAATGGGAAGGGAGGCGTAGGTGTGGGTCAGCCATACCTCTGGGGCGGTGAGGTCAGCTGGAGCCAGCCGGCTGCCAGGGAGGGGCACCCCGCCGGGCAGCGCACACCTGGGGTGGGGCGGGTACGGCTCTGCGCGGCGCGGCGCGGGCTCCCGGGGAGCAAGGGGGCCTGGGCGGGCAGCGGGGACGAGGGCGACGATAGTCAGGGGACTGGACGAGAGGCGGACTGGCTGATACCCGCGGGTAAGTCGGGTCCTCGGGGGACACTGCCCGTCCCCTCGCCCCGCCCTCCGGCCCGCTGGTTTCTCTGGCTCTGACCCCGCACGTTTTCCCGCCCCGCCAGTCAGTCTCCGCTCGTGATTGGCCGGGGTTCTAAGTAGACCGCCTCCGCATTGGCTAAGGACTTCAGGTGGCGCGGTTGGGATTGATGAATATCAGCATTGCTCCCGCCCTCCGCCCCGGGCGCGGCGCGCAATTGGCTGGCGCCCGAACGGTCTTGCTCCCGGGGCCGGGCCTGGGCGGTGCGGAGTAGGCCTCGAGCAGCGGCGGCTACGGCGGCGGAGGCGACCGCGCGAGGCAGGTGAAGTCCTGGGCGGGGGTCGGGCCCGTTCCGGGTTCGGGTGCGGCCGGGTCGGGGGGTCAGGTGGTGGGGTGGGCCGGGGTGCGGCCCACGGCTGTGCGGGGCTGCGGGGAGGCGCCGCGCTGCGGGCCCCGCCTGGGCCGTCAACGGCCGCCGCCCCCACCTCAGCGCCCGCGGGGTCGCGGCCCGCGCGTGGCTGCTCCGCCGGACGCCCCACTCGGTCCTCCGTCCGTCGGTCTGTCCGCCCCTCCGCCCCGCGGCCTGCTGTGGCCGCGCCGGCCGTGCGCCCGCCACCCTTGCCCTTGCCCTGCGCGCGAACCTGCTCCACAGTCCGTGTCCGTGTCCGGCCTCCCGCGTGGTCCGTCCCCCGCCACCGCCGTCCGGGAGGCCGCGTCGCTGTCATCCGCGTGGGTCCCGGTTGCTCTCCCCACTCCCCGCGCCTTTCTGGCCTTGCGCCCCGGGAAACTTAGCAGCGCGTTCCGGTGTCACGGCTGCGGGAGCCGCCCGATTCCCCTCGTGCGTGGGTCAGCGCGGCCCCATCCCGGGCGCCGACCCGGGGTGCAGGTGGGGGCCCCTCGGTCCGCTGCGGGGAGCGCCCGGCCGGACGCACACTGTCCCCGCGCGCAGGAGACCCCGCGGCGCCCAGGCCGCGCGTCCTGCCCGCGCACCTGCACGTTTGGGTTTGTGCAGAAGTGCACACCGCGCGTGGGTCTGCCTCGCATCTCTTGATGGCGGATGCTGCTCCGTTGTAGGAGTGCGACCACCCGCTTCTCGTCCCCGCCTCTCGGCGGATGGTCTGGCTGTCTCCAGCCTGGGCTGCTGGGACCGCGCGCGGACGCCCGGCGCACGAAGAGTCTGTCTGGGCACCTGTGTGCCTCAGGCGCGTCCTGGGAGCGCGGTTGCGTGGCGGGTCATTCGGGGCTGACCGCGGCCGTGGACTGTGCGCGTCCCACCCGCCGTGCGGGGGCTCCGGTCTCGCGCATCCTCACCAGCACTTTGTTCATCGTTGTTTTGCTTTACGGGCTCTCCCAGTGCGTGTGGAGTAGGACTCGTTTCCAATTTCCATTTGTGCTTGCCTCTCAGCGAATGATGGTGAGCGACTTGGCTTGTGCGTGGTGGGTGCACGTTCTTTGCAGAAATGTCCATGCACGTCCTCTGCCCTGTTTAAACAGGCTGTCTTTTTGTTGAGTTTTAAGAGTTCTTTGTACCTTCTTGCTGCCAGCCCCTTACCAGATATGTGATTTTCACACGCGTGCTTCCATTCTTTGGGTTGCCTACTTAGGGGGAGCCCTCGGTCTCTCTCCCGACCCTTTCTCTCTCTCTCTCTCTCTCTCTCTCTCTGGAAATATGAGGTCAGCTGTGGGTTTAGTAAATGCCCTTTGTCAGGTGGAGGAAGTTCTCTTGTATTTTTAGTTTGTTCAATGTTTTTGTCATGAAAGTGTGGGATTTTGACAAGTGGTTTTTTCTTGCACTGGTTGAGATGATCACGTGGTTTTTGCCTAACTGCTTCTTCAGTTCCTGGTGTGGCTCGGTTCCATCCTGCATCCTCACGTTCAAATGTATGTAGGTGCCCTTATCTCGTCTTTGGAGATTCCATGCTGAAAATTGAATTATTTCTCAGTATGCCTCTTTGCAGGTTTATGATTCAATTTTTTTTCTGACCTAAGTCAGTTTTAATTGACTTACTTTTTGTTTTATAGCTTCCAAGTGTCTTACTATTGATTTTCTCCTCTTAAGAGTATATACTGGACACTGCTCACAAAAATTAGGGGGTATTTTATCGCTTCAAATTCATTTTGAAATATCCCCTAATTTATATATATATATATATTTATATATGCCTTTGAAGAAGCCCTATATGGGAGGGAGGATGGGAGAAAAGAGGGACAAATATACGGTGATAGAAAATGATTCGACTTTGGGTGATGGGCACACAACACAATCAACAGTTCAAATGGTATAGAGATGTTCACCTGAAACCTACGTACTCTATTGATCAGTGTAACCCCATTAAATTTAATTTTAAAAAGTTTGGGAGAGAGGGGAAGCTAGCTCTATGTTGAATGCACCGTTTTTTAACTGGAAATCCTTAGTGACCTATTTTCAGAGAATGTTTGTATTTGATGGAGTGTCTGCTCATAACCATTGTTCCCTGGTCCTGAACTTAGGATGATCAAATGGTCTTCGGAGTCTGCAAACAGCCAGTTTGAATTTGCTTGCAGGAAATGCCAGGCAACACTTTTGGTAGAAGAAGGATACAGGGTGAAGCCATGTGTTAGCATCACAGCTCCTCCCTTATTACCTAAACCTCTCAGGTTAGGGAGGGCCCAGGGAGTGCAGTACATTGATTTCATCAGCACTGCTAACTCAGGCCAAGTGGTCTGGTACACATGACAGAAGGGGATGCCCACGCCTGGGCTCACAGGGCAGGTGGGGACAGGACAGTGGTGATGGCCAAGCACAAGTGATGTCTGACCCGATTTGCCACTGTGAGTGTTGGAGGGGCAGCTGTGCCCCCTGCCACCTGCAGGAGGGCTGTAGTAGTATTTTGTTGATTGGAAGTACGCTTTCATTTTCTTCTTCCCCTCATTTTGTATACTTGGAACTCACTGCTATTTTGACTGCTTACTGGATTTGATTTTCAGATAAAGGAGACTAGACCAGACCTGTTGGGTCTGTGTTTGAAACTGTTTATTTCCGTTGGGCCAAAATAAACTTAGGATTGACAGTGGAAAAATACAGGAGATGATTGATACTTATCAAATGCTATTTACTATAACCGTACACTATAATTGACTCTATTAAGGAACTAACTCATTAGTTTTGCAGTTTGAATTCTATTTGTCATTAAGCACAATTACTAGCTAGGTGCTTTATTTTTCATTAAGTCACACAGGGACACTTGGTGAATGGTCACTGGCTTCAAATTTTAGTTTGGGAGACTATGTGACAGATACTTTTTTAAAATAGATCTTATTTATTTTAGAGAGAGGAGAGAGAAAAAAGGATGGGAGGAGCGGGAAGCATCAACTCAGTGTAGTTCCTTCTTGTCTGTGTCTTCAGTGGGCAAGCAAGCCTGAGCTTTCGCAGTGGCGACCTCAGCATTCTAGGTCAATGCTTTATCCACTGCGCCACCACAGGTCAGACGACAGATGCTTTTTTTCTTTAAAGAAATGTGTTTTTTTAAATTGTTGATTTTAGAGAGACAGAGAGAGGAAGGGAGAACAAGAGCAAGAGAGAGAGAGAGAGAAGTATTCATTTATTGTTTCACTTTGCTGTGCATTCATTGGTCACTTCCAGTATGTTCCCTGACCAGGTATCAAAACTACAATCTTGGATTTTTTTTTTTCTTTTTCTTCTTCTTCTTTTCCCAAGTGAGAGGAGGGGAGATACAGAGACAGACTCCCACAGGCACCGTGACCGGGGTCCACAGGGCCGATGCTCTGCCCATCTGGGGCCATGCTTTCAACGGAGCTATTTTTAGCACCTGAGGCAGAGACTCCAGGGAGTCGTCTTTAGCACCCAGAGCCCATGCACTGGAACCAATCAAGCCATGGCTGTGAGAGGAGAAGAGAGAGAGAGATGGATAGAGGGGAAGGGGTAGAGAAGCATATGGCTACTTCTCCTGTGTGCCCTGACTGTGAGTCAAACCCAGGACATTCACACGCTGGGGCAACTCTTGACCACTGACCCAACCATCCAGGGCCCATCCTTGGTTTTTTGAAGACAACGCTCCATCCGACTGAGCCAATTGGCCAGGGCCAGGTCAGATGCTTTCTGCTGTCTGTGCCAGGAACCCTGTAGGTTCAGTGTGTGGAAGTGACCAACAGTGGCTCAGTGATGGGCAGTGGACCGAGGCCTGCTTGCTTGGTCTTAGTCATTCTAGTTTCTTTGTTTGATTTTTAATTAACATAAATTGGCAGATGTGAGCTCCATTTAGAATATGAAAAACGTCAGTTGAATGATTTCTTGACTCACTACTTGAGACTACAAGCCCTTTTATCCTGAGATGTACCCACTTTGGGCCTGGCACTTTGCATTCAGGAGGACAGGGTTTTACAGGGATTTTAGAGAAATGGTGTGGGTTAACTGCTTACATTTATAGTCTGAGTACAGTCCTGTAACTACCGTGCCTAGTTACAATTCTCAGTTATACTTGGAAATGAAGCGGGGGTGACACAGCTGCTCTGCTTAGGTGAGGCAAGAGAAGTGCTTAGAATGCTCTGGAAGGACTGAGGGAACCCAGATATGCGTGGCCCTCGCTGCTCCTCATGAGTCCATTTGGCACTCTGGGCATGTTTTCTGGGTGTGGTCAGACAGGGAGCAGAGTGGTGAGAACTCAACAGTCCTTTCAACTGAAGAGGAACGGAAGCAACGTGCAGAGCAGCGGACCTTGTGCTGCGACCAGCAGGGTTAGTGCTTGGCCTGGGAGAGTCCAGGGTCTACGTCCGCAAGAGATGGCGAGGCCAGGGGCGCAGCAGGGAAGAGGGCGAGGCCTTGGAGGAGGGCACTGCGGGCCTGAAGGGTGCGGGGACACTGTTGTGTGTGTGTCTGTGTCCTGAAAGGCCCTTCACAGTGGCAAGCACAAAATAAACCGTTGACTCTGGGCTTTTGCTGAAGCACTGTGATGAGTATCACTGAGAGGAACTGGATTCTTACTGAAAAGATCTGGAGCACTTCTCATTGGGAGGTATAAGCATGTGATCATGTCTCTTCACGTAGAACTAATTATTTTCCCTGAAACTCAGAGCTCTTTTGTTAGGTAAACAAATGTATCTAGCCTCCACTTCTTCCTGCTGTTTCATCATTTCCAAAAAAAGAAATGTCACATCTCAGCGAGAAACTGTCTTTCAGTACAGAGTTGCTGCTGAAAATAACTGACTTCTATCTTTTTATTCTATTATTTATTTTGAATTAATTTTACTGTTATAGTTGTCACAGCATTCCACCCTGTGCGGGGCTGCAAGGAGCAGGTTAGGTGCATCAGCTGATAGCACCCCCAGTGCTGGAGGTGAGGTGCCCTGTATACTGCAGGAGCAGCCGGGTGGGACCCCAGCCCGTGCGTCTGGCAGCCCCACACTGCCTCTCATTGGACACCAACATTTTCTCCTTTTTGAGAGTAATATTTATTGGGTAAATTATTTAACTACAGCTAATACTCTTAAAAAAAATTCAAACAGTCCAGAGGGGATAAGTGAAAAGGAGAAGTCCCATTCTCTGTAATTTACCATTAAATTTAGTGTAGTATTTTTCTGGATTTTTAAAAAACATACTCAGGTATACGTACAGCATCATAGCACCCTATGAAGTTTTTTCAGACGTTTTCAAGTTATAGACATTGATTCCTGATTCGCTATTTTAAATAATCAGTTCATTTTTTAAAATTCTCACTTAGTATAAGTCATAGTTTCTTTTTTAATAAACATTGTTTTGCTTCTTGAAAATTAAAATACGGGCCAACTCCTGTTTTTGTTGTAGAAGTAATTGCGTGAACCATGGTCCTTGAGAAATAATTGTGTCTGACCCAATTTGTGATTTTTAAAATCTATAGGCAGAAGTAACTAGGGTTTTTTTAGTCTCTACATTATTTGGTTTTAACAGAATTAAGATTCTGAGCAGAGAAATTATGTTAAGATTTAGTACTAATTTTTAAAGGGGCACCTTTTAATTTTAGTTTTAAAAGTTAGTTTTCTTTACAATGGACGTAGTCATAAAATGCCTGAACAGGCACAGCTGCCCTTTGAGAGCAAGTGTGTGTGTGTGTGTGTGTCTGTGTGTCTGTCTGTGTGTGTGTGTCTGTGTGTCTGTGTCTGTGTGTATGTGTCTGTGTTGTGTCCCCACCCCACCCTCCTTCTCTCTGGAAGGCCCTTGAGGGGACTGCCCAGCCAGCAGAGGGGCCCTGTGCTGTCAGCTCAGACGCCCCTCCCCTCTCCTGGGCACTTGTGGCAGATGGTGTGCCTGGAGCTGTGCCCAGAGCTGGGAGAAGGGTCCTATCTGTCACTGTCTCCTTGGATTGCTGTTCTCTGCACAGGTTGCAGGTAAACAAGAGCCACAGGTCCGATGGTGGGTTCAGGTGTAGCATGCCCTTTGAATGGGGGTGGGGTGGTTGACCTGAGGTGTCTGATGGGACAGCTGCGTCTGTCACCCTGTTTCAGCTGGGCTCGCATTTGGTCTCAGTCCACCCTGCCCCTGACGTGTAACATGCTGATCTCTGCAGAGTCTGCAGTGTAGACAGTGCCTGTGGAGCAGGTCCCAAGTGCTTTCTGTGCTGTTGAGTGAAGTCAGCTACCTGCTGGAGACGGTGTGTGGTTCACAGTGAGGAGAGGACATGCTGCCCACACCCCCAGCTCTCCTCCAGAGCGCGTTTCCCGAGAGAGCAGGGGGTGCTGGTTGTGTGTCAGAACCCTGCAGTCTTCCGAGAGAGCAGGGGGTGCTGGTTGCGTGTCAGAACCCTGCAGTCTTCCGAGAGAGCAGGGGGTGCTGGTTGCGTGTCAGAACCGTGCAGTCTTCCGAGAGAGCAGGGTGTGCTGGTTGCGTGTCAGAACCCTGCAGTCTTCCGAGAGAGCAGGGGGTGCTGGTTGCGTGTCAGAACCCTGCAGTCTTCCGAGAGAGCAGGGGGTGCTGGTTGCGTGTCAGAACCGTGCAGTCTTCCGAGAGAGCAGGGGGTGCTGGTTGTGTGTCAGAACCGTGCAGTCTTCTGTTCTTTGGTTTTCCCGCTTGCTTGTAGCTCTGTTCTCAATGCTGTGTGACTTGCGGTGTTTGCGCTCTTTCAGGAATGTGTTTTAGCCAGTACAACATTCCAGATAGTAAGGATCCGCCTGGCCTGTGGTGGCACAGTGGATGTAGTGTCCACCTGGAGTGCTGAGGTCGCCGGTTTGAGGCCCCCTGCTTGCCTGGCGTCAGGGCACATATGAATGCTTCTTACCCCCCCCCCAAAATCAATAAATAAAATCTTAAAAATAAGTAAATAAGTAGTAAAGATTCAAAATATGTGTGGTAGTAGAACTAAAGCCCGTGTTTACAAAAGCATTCAAGAACAGAAACTGAGCTTTGTGTTTTCTTCTCTCCCACATGATGTGAGATTATAGAATGCACTGCAAAGGTTAGAGGATAGTCAAGGGGAAACTGGTGTAATTTAAGAAGAATGTTAACTCTAGTTTTAAAGCCCTGCTAGGATGTGCATGTTTGTAAGGATGGTTAATTCCTTAAGTTAGTAACCAGTTTGCAACCTAAATGGAACCTGTCCTTTGGCCTGTGCTGCTGGCCTGCATGTCCCCTGCTAGTCACAGCGAGGTAAGGAGACCCTGGATGAGCTAGACGGTGGTGCTTTCTTCTCTGCTTGTACCGCACTCTTGGCCTGCTATCTCCTGGGGGGGGGGAGCGGGGAGGTGCTTTTTCTCTCTTAGATCTGGCAGCTCAACATTGAAAGCTGTCTGTCCTCTCATGGGGGCAGTGGAGGCTCTCTGTGGTCCCCCCATGCCCCCCATATGCTCACCTGCCTGGCTGGGAGAGGCCTGCCCGGGGGCTCTGCCCCTGGGCCATGGGCCGGACTGTGCCCGCCTCCTTTCTGCAGCTGGTGCAGGGTGTTTGGTGGCACTCACCCTCTTCCCCCTGCAGTCCTGGGCACTCACTGGAACGTGGCCTGTGACAAGGTCATACCAGTGACAAAACTTTAGGGGGAAGGGGGGAGTGGCCTGGAAGGGATCAGAAAAAGGAGGACAGGGAGTCTGGACAGGGCCCCCCTTTCTCGCATCGATTTGCAAAATGCTAACTTTGGATTCTTTCCAGGATTTTCTGATGCTGTTGAAAACGTTCTCAGTTCACTTTCACTTACTGCTTCAGTACTGTTCAGATGTTGGACGCAATCAGATCTCCCCTGAGCCTCAGGCTGAGGCGGGTGGAGGCCAGAGCCTTTGGGCCAGGATACAAATAGGAAGGCTCTAGTGTTACACATGGGCTTTAATTAGCAGTTATGTAAAGGGAGACTGCAGCCAGCATTTTGAAAATGCTTTGCATTTATGTTTAGTTTTCAGTAGAACCAGCTCAGATAGGCTTCTGAGAGCAGGCTGGACTGGCCTTCTGACCTGCTGGCTCTGCGTCCAGCTGGCCCAGCTGCCCGGCAGACTCTGTCTTTTGTTTAGGCGGTGGTGAGTGACTCTGCTATCTCAGGGGTCACTAACTCAGAGGAAAGATACCTGTTTATTTTAATTTAAATCATAGTCTATATAACTTTATTCCACAAAATTAAAGCTGATTTCAAAGGGTATGTTTGTCATTTATCAGGCCTGGCCTTCCATGCATTATTTCATGCGATCCTTTTTTTTAAACTTTATGTTATCCTATAATTTTATTTTATTTAATCACATTTTAAGAGGGAACTAAAGGTGAAAGTATTCTGAATCCATATCCTGATCTGATCAGGTGGAAGAATGGAGGGAGAACAGAGATAGCAGGGTTGATGGAGGAGAAGGACCCTGTGTGGAGAGAAGTAGCAAAATACATTCTAGTAACAGTAGCGATCACAGTATCTAACCCTGAGTCCTCTGTACCCACCTGCCTCCACGGGGCTGTCAGCAGGGGTCTGGGAGAGGGCTTCTCCTGGCTGTGCAGAGCAGAGCGGCCAGGACAGCACTGAGCAAGCCTCGCTGCGAACTGGATACGTTTCACTGGAGAGCACGGCCTGAAATGCCTGGGACTGTGGGAGCAAAGCCAGCAAGCATGGGAAGAAGCGAGGCCACCTGACCACACCCCTGTGCTGTGGTAGCTGCTGTGTGTGACCATGGTGATCGGGGCTCTCTCATCTCCCTTTCCCCCAGCCTCCTGTCTGTCTGTCTGTCTGTCTCCACTGCTGCTCCCTTTGTAGCTCCTCTTGTAAGCTCGTGCTGAAATTTACCTGTCTGTCACCAGCTGTGTCTCCCCCTTTCACCGTAGGGTTGTTTAGCTGGTCGCTGCTGTTACCTCTCAGGCCCAGTAGTGGTACTCGGTTCTTTGATAGAATTTTATCTCAGACAAGAAGTTAAATTTC
>NC_089493.1:198874705-198879705 GCF_036850765.1 Saccopteryx bilineata | reverse complement strand
CCAGCGGGAACTGAAGTAGGGGGCTTGCTGGGGGCCCCTGCCCAGCCGCTCCCCGCGCCCGCGCCCGCCCAGCGCTGCCCGCGCTCCTCCCTCCTTGTCCCCCCCCCCTCCGTCTTGTTGTGACAGTTCCTGATACTGTTTATTGAGGTGCATGTCAGGTATAATTAGCAATCGATATGGAAAACGTTTCCTTGCACCCAGCACGCCTCTGACGTCAGAGCCGATTAGCGCTTCTTATTGGTCCCAAATTCCCCGGGCCGCGGCTAATTATCGGGAGCTTGATGTTGATAAAGTAAAGCGCCGAGTGCGGGCGAAGCATGTGTAGGGCTCCGGGTCCCTGTCTGCGCCGCCGCCGCCGCCCTCGACTCCCGCCGCTGGCCCAACCCGGCCTCGGCCCGCGCCCCCGCGCCCCGCCGCCGGCCCCCCGCGCGAGATGATGGACGGCCGCCTCCTGGAGCACCCGCATGCCCAGTTCGGGGGCTCGCTGGGCGGCGTGGTGGGCTTCCCCTACCCGCTGGGCCACCACCACGTGTACGAGCTGGCGGGCCACCAGCTGCAGTCGGCCGCCGCTGCCGCCGCCGCCGCCTCGGTGCCCTTTTCCATCGACGGCCTGCTCAGCGGTTCGTGCGCCGCTGCCGCCGCCTCGGTGGTCAACCCCACGCCGCTGCTGCCGGCGGCCTGCGGGGTAGGTGGCGACAGCCAGCCCTTCAAGCTGTCAGGTAGGCGCAGCGTGCGGGGAGTGGGACGGGAGGGGGATTACTCTCTTGGGCAGAGGAGTTAGTTTCGGGTGGCTGCGGCACTGGCACTCCTGGGTCCGGACCTCCAGTCGGCACAGAGCGTGTGGCAGCACTCTCGGTGGCCCCTGGACCCAGGGCGGTCGGAGGGCAGCAGCGTGGGGGACGGATCTAGCTCCGGCAGTGGCTGAGTCGCGCGGCGTCCTGTGCACGCCCGCAGACTCGGGGGACCCAGACAAGGAGAGCCCGGGCTGCAAGCGGCGGCGCACCCGCACCAACTTCACCGGCTGGCAGTTGGAGGAGCTGGAGAAAGCATTCAACGAGAGTCACTATCCTGACGTGTTCATGCGTGAGGCGCTGGCGCTGCGCCTGGATCTGGTCGAGTCCCGAGTTCAGGTAAAGGCCCCCGTCCCTCCTGGAGTCCGCATCCCACCGCTTGGCCTACCCGGCGCCAGCTGCCTTTGTTCTAGGTGGAGCCACATCGTAGGTTCCGAGCCCGCCTGGCGCTCACCTTCGGGATGGTGGTGGTGGTGGGGTATTCTGGGGCTCTGCGTCTCTTGGGGAAGGAAGTGAGAGTCCCTAAAAGTCGAGGCGGCTCGGGAGGGGCCAGCGGCTGTCCCAAGGTGGTGAGAACAGCTGCTGCGTCCCAACCGGGAACCGTGTGGGGGGTTCTGGCAACCGCGCAAAATGAGATTTCGGTGGTTTGGGCGGGAAAGGAGACGAGAAGGCTGCAGGCTGGATTTAGAGGAGACTGGTGGAAGGCGGACCCGTGCCTTGGCGCCCTGGAAGGGTTCGGTTCACCAGCCTGGAGCGAATGCTTTTGTTTGTTTACCTTTCGCCTCTAAAATATTCAAATGAAAACATGTATTTATAAGTCACTTTGCAGGAGGAGACAACTGAGGAAGGGGAGTGGAAACTCAAACAATTAACACATTGGGGGAAAAGGTGTCTGAATCTTTAATACCCACGCTGTATCTTTTTCTTTTCCCTTTCCCTGTAACTTAATTTTTATTCAGAGACAGCCAGCGGTGTTATTTTTAAAAAATACAGCATCAATTTAGTGGATTAAAAATTCAAGATGAATTGTGCATAATTAGATGTTTCCCTCAAGTACAGAGCTGTTTTTTGGTGGTAAGTGTGGTGTGCAGCTGTGGGCACAGGGCTTTGAGGCAGAGACTGGCCGGACGCCTGTTCAGCACCAATCGCTTTGTCTAAAAAGGTGTTCTGGTCCTGTGCTTGGCCTCCTCTCCTCGTGACCTCTTCTGTTTGTAAATCCTTCGTGCCATTTGTTCTAAGTGCCTTAAGTGAAGTCAAGACCTCTTCATTTCTCTCCTAATACAATGTTGAGTAATTCTTGGTACAAGGCAGCCTAGCATTTGCACTCTCAAAAGAAGGGCAGCTACAACCTTGGAGAAGTTGCAACTTAATACCCATACCTCAAGGCTGCCCGTGACCACGCGGGCCTGCTCTTGTGCCTCCTGTCGGTGTGGCCGAAACAAAGAATTTGAACGACCGCTATCTCTTTGAAAGGGTAGTGTGCCTGACCCTTGGCTGGTGTTTGTGCAGTGGTAGAGGTCTAGGCCACTGTGCCCACCACCACCACCCAGTCCTGTGAACTCCCCTAGACAAGGCCTGCACAGAGAGCGGAAGAGGCAGGATGGCCTGGGCCTCTGCTCTGCCAGGCCTGGGAGCGAGCCTTCTGGTTCCCTGCTCTCCTCCGCCCCACCCATAAGCCAAGCACAACTGGTTTGAAATCCTGACATGAAGCCTCCAACGCGTGTGAATGTGTGTGTGGGCGGGGAGGGGGCAGGTTGCTGAGGCTCCCCTCTCTCAGATCGGACTTGGCTTCCCAGGCCTTTCTAGAAAAAGTATCCAGATTTCCCTTCACGGGAAATGCCAAAATCGGGGCTTTGACTCAGTCTCCAGGGGGCCGAAGACAGGTGTGAAGGGCGGCTGAGCCCAGCCGCCTGGAGTCCTCGGCCAGACGGTCAGCGCCAGGCCAGGCGGGCTGCTTAGAACTCGAGCTGTGAGAAGCCAGGAGGGGCAAGGCGGGGCCTTCCTCTCTACCTCCGGACCAAGAACCCGGTGCCCTCGTTCAGGGGCCAGACTGGCCCTACCCAACCAAGGGGCAGCTCCCAGTTTCCTGAGGTGAGAAGCCAGAGCTGGAAGCTAGCCGAAAAGCCCGGTCTATCTCCTTCTGGGTGGAAAAGATGACCTTTGGAACCAGCTGCCTGAGAGCGGAAACCCAGCTCAGGGCCAGCCTGGCTGAGCGGCTTGGCTCCCGCCCCCCTGGCCCAGCCCAGGTTATGCAAGCCTGTTTGGGGGGTGTGGGGAGGCCCGCAGCCCCAGCGGCAAGCCCCCCCTCCCCGCCTGATCCTACCTTCCTTTCCCACCTGGCTGCTCTAGGTTTGGTTCCAAAACCGCCGGGCCAAGTGGAGGAAGAAGGAAAACACGAAGAAGGGCCCGGGGCGGCCGGCGCACAACTCGCACCCAACCACGTGCAGCGGCGAGCCCATGGATCCAGAGGAGATCGCGCGCAAAGAACTGGAGAAGATGGAGAAGAAGAAACGCAAGCACGAAAAGAAGCTGCTGAAGAGCCAGAACCGCCACCTGCACTCGCCCGGCAGCCTGTCCTTGCACAGCGCACCCAGCTCCGACAGCGACAGCGGTGGCGGCGGCCTGTCCCCGGAACCACCAGAGCCGCCGCCGCCCGCCGCTGCGGCCAAGGGCCCTAGCGCGCACAATGCCGGCGCCGCTGGTTCCGCGCCGGCACCGCCGGGCGAGCCGCCAGCTCCCGGCACCTGCGACCCTGCCTTTTACCCGAGCCAAAGAAGCAGCGCCGGCCCGCAGCTGCGACTAGGCCGCCCCGCGGACAGGGTCGCAGCCCCATGTGCGCCTGGGGCGGTGGCGGCAGAGCGCGGCGCCGGGAGCCTGCCCAAGGCCAGCCCGTTCAGCGTGGAGAGCTTGCTGTCCGACTCGCCGCCACGCCGGAAAGCCGCCCCGGCGAACGCGGCGGCAGCTGCCGCCGCCGCCGCTGCTGCGGGGCTGGACTTCGCGCCTGGGCTGCCGTGCGCGCCGCGGACCCTAATCGGCAAGGGCCACTTCTTGCTCTATCCCATCACACAGCCTCTAGGCTTCCTGGTGCCGCAGGCTGCGCTCAAGGGCGGTGCGGGTCCTGAGCCAGCGCCCAAGGATGCGCCGCCCGCGCCCGCCGCGCCGCCCGCGCCGCCTGCTCAGGCCAGCTTCGGGACCTTCCCGGGGCCCGGCTGTGCTCAGGACTCGGCCTTTGCGCGCCGCAGCCCGGACGCCGTCGCCTCCCCGGGGGTCCCGACTCCGGCGCCTTTTCGGGACCCAGTCGTGGCAGAGGGCGGAAGCGGGGACTGTTCGGACGCGGGGGCCGCTTGCCCAGCGGCCCCGCCGCCACCACCGCTCCCGCCGTCGCCCGGGCCCGGACCGCAGGAGCCCAGCCCCGCCGGGGAGCCGGCCATCTGCGGGGCCCCCGAGTCAGGCGCCACGGCCGGACCCAGCGCCCCGGATGGCGAGGAGGTGGACATGGACTGAGGGCGGTTGCTGCGGCGGCCGAGAGAGGAGCTCAGCCGGCCTGCACCGGTGGCTCAGGCTCCGACTCACAACGAAATCAGGTGATCGGCTTAGAAACACTGCTTTTTCCTTTTTCTTTTTTTTTTTGTTTTCTCCCCCCTTTTTTTAATTTTTATTTTTTTTAAAAAGCTGTATCAATTCGGACCTAGGCTGCAACCGCAGGACTTGGGGTGAGACCCTCCTCCTCTCCAGAGAGCAAAGAAAACATAAACAAAACCGAACCCACACACACACACACAGAAACCCACAACAAGAATCCTCAGCCTTGTAAAATGCAAAAATGTCTAAGAATATTTATATATGTACCATTTTTGATAAATAAAGCTGGTCAAACGCAAGCTCTCAGGTCCATCTATTTCAAATTTCCAAGTGCCTAGTCTGTCCCTCCTCCCCTCCATCCATTTCCACTGCTCTCCCCGAGGGTGGGGCAGGGACGAGGCTCCTCACCTCCCCCAGGTCTGCGCTTAATGCCTCCTTTTGTGTGCGTGTGTGTTTGTGTTTTCTGATTGAACAAATTTATGCATCTGCAGCTCCCCCTCGCCTGCCCTCCCCCGCGTCCCCCCTCCTACCCGGCGCCACAGACACGCGCGCGCACACACGCCCCCGCGCGCACCCCCTCGCACTGGCACACGCAGGGGCGCGCCAGCGCGGGGTGAAGGAGCCGGG